>NW_004524577.1:37965862-37966865 GCF_000260255.1 Octodon degus
AACAGACTGCCCTTGCAGAGGCTCCTTACCTGGCCTTCCAGGCCTTCCTTTGAAATTAAGATAAGAGGCTGGGGAGATAGCTCAGTGGTCTAAGTGCTTGCCTAGCAAGTGCAAGGACCCAAGTTCAATCCCTGGTACCACATGCCATGCTGGTCCCAGGTCCCTGAGTGTGTCATGCTGGCCACTGAAAACCTGGTGTGGTGGTACATACCTATAATCCCAGTGCTGGGGAGGCTGAGAAAGGAGGATCACTACAAGTCCAAGCTGTGTAGTGAGACCCTTTACCAAATAAATACATAAAAGGGAATTAGGATAGAGGGTTTTTTTGACCGTATAACTTTTATATTCTGCATGCTAGTAAAACTACTACCCTGGATGACACTGAAGTCTCCTGCCAGTGGGAGCAGTAGTCAGGCCCACTTGGAGCATGGCTGCAGGAGGGTTTGAGTTCCTGGATGGCTGAGCACAATGAAATGAATTCTAGGAAACCAGTTTCCTGTGCAGTCCTTCTCAATTAAAGGACTCATCAACTTTCTTCTCAGATATAAGGTTTGTGCTTTTGCCTGTGATGAGTAGAGCTGCTGATTTCTGGGGAGCCCTCAAGGCATCTTCTTGCCATGCACAAAAGAATTTGGTTTCTTGGAGACGACCAGGGCCGTGGGATCCTGAACAGGCCCAGAGCGCAGGCCCGGTGAGTGAGTGAGATGACCCAGGCCGCGGGATCCTGAATAGACCCAGAGCGCAGGCCCTCCAGATCCTGAATAGACCCAGAGCGCAGGCCCAGGGAGTGAGTGAGATGACCCAGGCTGCGGGATCCTGAATAGACCCAGAGCTTAGGCCTGGCCAGTAAGTGAGACGACCCGGGCCCGCGGATCCTCATTCCACCCGGCTGCAGGCCCAGCAGGGAACCCTTCAGCAGAACTCCCTGCAAAGAGGCTAGAGGCAAGACCCACCCAGCTGATTCAAGAGCAGAACATCTTTCCAGAGAGACACAAAGGGTTCA
>NW_004524577.1:37968995-37972094 GCF_000260255.1 Octodon degus
TGGTTACTTTTGGGCCAGAATTCAGGTTGTTTTAAATTGTTCTTCTGTGTCTTTTGCCCTTGATTCTCAGTATAAATCTGGCTAAAAGCAGTCATCCATACCTATGCCACCCCTTGAACATTGGACTGTCCCGAGATTTTCTACACCACAATTAGTCCACTTCCCTTAATCTCAGGTCTCCCGCAGAGTCTCAGGACATATGCAAGAGGCAATTCTTTTTGTTTTTAATATGTAAGATACAAATTTTGCAAGAAATTAGGGTAGATGAAGCCTAGGAAGATCTGGTTACAAACATGTCTAAGAGAAAGCTATTTAGATGCTTCCGCACAGCTGGTAGGAGCATGAAGGAAGAGCTTCTTCACCAGCTCTGAGTCCCTCGGGGGCCCTCAGTGGTCTAAGCCTTAGCTTGGCAAATTTTTCTGCAAAGGACCAAATAATAAATATTCTGGGTTTTGGGCACAGATGGCTTCAACTTTGCTATTGTGGTGGGGAAGTTGCCATAAATAATAGGAAACACATGGCTGTGTTGAACTAAAACTTTATTTATAAAAACAGTCTATTCACCCAGATCACTAGGCTGTAATCGTCTGAGAAGTCCTGTGCCAGGAGGAACTCCAGCAGCTCAAGTGTAAGCAACTATAGGGCTGGTACTTCCTGTGACCCCTAGGAATACCCCTTGCATTGTTTCTAGAGAAGTTAAAAATGTAAGGTTCACATGACTTAATTTCACTCCCCACCTCTAGTTGTTGTAATGAAAAAGCTGTGATCAACATAGCTCTTTGGACAGAAAAAGAGCGAAACAGTTACTAGCCTCCTCCTAAACTTGATGTCCTCAAGCAAACTGATCCTAAAATCTTAGGTACCATACACCCTAGCATTAGAAACATGCTACGAACAGTAGATATGGAGAAAGCACCAGATTTCAAAGAATAGTGAAAAGCTGTACAATAAAATTTGCCCCAAAGAATCATTGAAATGCCAAAAAAAAATAATTGTAGGCATTTCTCCATATTAGGAATTCTTTCTAGAATCTTAAATATATACTATTTCCCTGTATGTAGTTTAAGGATATGTTTGAATGTTAAGCTGTCTGCAATTTTAATTAGTTTAGACAATGCTATGACTAGCAGTTTCTTCAGAATCTCATACTGTATGGTGATCTAATAATCTCAAAGTACAATTATTAAAATAAAGACTAGAAACACATTAGGGCTTCTGATACGTAGATCCAGTTAAATTCTAGAAAGATTTCCCAGTTTATTGAAGTGTGATCAAAATATGTGGTAAATTATATTTTTTCAAGTATTTATTACAAGAGACCTTGCCATTAATCCTCTGAAATACTGTCCCTTCAAACACATTTATCCTATCATTCTTACCACTTAAAAAAAATTTCTCTTTTGTTTTTGTTTTTTGAGTCAAGGTCAGACTGTGTAGTCTAGGCTGCCTTAAACTATGGAGCCCAGTTTGGCTTCAAACTGGCAGTGATCCTCCTGCATCAGCCTCCAAAGTGCTGGGATTACAGGCGTGAGCCCCCATGGCTGACTCTTACCACTTTTTGAAGCAGTTCTGAAAGTCCTGTTGGTAGGTATACCTGTACTTACCAAAGGTAATAGGTATGTAAATATACCTTTGGACTTTACGAAGTATGATCAAACATAGGATGAATGCTGCCCCTGCATGCCTTCTGGTGGAAAGATGGGCTTGTAAAAACATGATGTGTCTTCCTCTACTGTATTCACCAGTTCTGGCATCATGCAACTTCTGGCTCTTCATTGAATTAAAAAAATAAAAATAAAAGTGAAAGGTAAATGTTTCTAATCAGCTCAGGACATAGAGTCAACCACAGCAACATGAAGACTCATGGAAGGGGACTTCTAGAAGTCCTTGAGAAAGTGGCAAGAGTTGTGGAATATATGTTTGGACTAAGGGAAGTTCTTTGAGGGGGACTTATGGCAATGTATCTTTTACTGTAATTTTAAAAATACTTAACATTCGCTGTATTTTACAATCATACTACCTACATACTCCTACCAGCCATATGTAAAAACTCCTATTTCAATGTACCTTTTCTAGCACTGCTTATTTTCTTTTTTCCTAAAATATACCTCATTTTGCTTGTAAAACTTTCCCATATCTAAAAGGTGATAGGAACCAGTTGGCATGGTAGGTCTCATCTTGGACTCTTGCCTTAACCAGGCTGTTCTGTTATTCTGGGACTGGTCTTTGGAATACTGTGACATGCCATACAACTAGAAATGGATTCTGGTCAGGATACTATCATATTTGCCATTGAAAATACAGCCATCATCATCTGAATAGCTAGTTTGTGTAGACCATTTGTTGCTCGTGTCTTTCCAGTGATAAAGCAAAAGTTCTCTTAGTTCATTTCCCTATTTTGAGAGTCATGATGAGATCCCTAAGGCTTGATAGAGTCCTTTCTTATTTTAGTCTGTTTTGTATTGCTGTCTATAACAGGATACCTAAGACTAGGTAATTTGTAAAGAATGGAAGTGTACTTTGTTATGGTTCTGGAGGCTAAGAACTGTATCTTTACATGGTAGGAAAGCTGAAGGGCAAGAACCCATGCTGTATAAAGCCCCTTTTATAAAGGCCTTCAACTGTTCATGAAAGAAAGGTCTTCATGGCCTTATCAGCTTATTGATCCACCTCTCAATACTATCACATGGGCAATTCCTGAATTTTGAAGGAAATAGATTTTAGTTATAGCATTAAAACAAAGACAAACAAGAGGTACCTTTCATTGGTGATTTGTTTAAAGAGTAGATGTGTTTTCCATCGCTAGACAATGGATTGAGATGACAAAAGTAGACTAACGTTGATGATAGGCACCAGTGGTCCAAACTACTCATAAGGTTCAGGCAGGCAGATTGCTTGAGCCAAGGTGCTTAATGCTTAGCTGGGCAACATAGGGAGATTCCATGTCCCTATGAAAAAGGGAAAAAAGATGACAAAGGAATCTTAGTATTCATTTGAAGAATCATGTATAATATATATTTATATAGTATATATTTATTTAATATATATCATGATTTAGTGTATTCTTTTTTTTTTTTAATGGTTAGTACATTGTGTATT
>NW_004524577.1:37974049-37977809 GCF_000260255.1 Octodon degus
CCGGGCCTGCGCTCTGGGTCTGTTCAGGATCCCGCCGCCTGGGTTGTCTCGATTTAGTGTATTCTTAATCTACTTTTGTTGTCTTTCTAGTTTGTTTGGGAAGAAACTTTTAGTTAGATTGCTATCCTGTTAGTTTTCTTACTGCCAACTCCCCCCACCCATTGGATAGAGTCAAGTTATGAAACTGGAAATTTTATCTTTTCTAGAAATTCTTTTGCTAGATTTCTGTATTAGTTACTCTTCTCTCGTTGGTGGGACAAATACCCGGCACTCAAAATGAGGGAAGGAAAGGTTTATTTAGCTCACAGTTACTGGAGGTTTCAAGACACTGGAGAAGTGGGGCGCTGCCGTGTCCAGGATGACCCTCTCCACATTTCTCAGAAAGTACAGGCTAGTCAGTTTAAGGGTTCACATGTCTCTGGCCCCACTCACATGTCTCTGGCCCCACTCCTTGGGCCCTGCCCTGGTCCTCTGGCCCCTCCCCTCAAGCCACTTGTTGCTCCTCCAGCCACTTCTGCCCCATAACTTACATGAGGCTTTGCAGGGACAACTAGACACAAACCATAACAATTTATGGAAGAGGGAGAGTAACAGTTGGCGTGGCTTTGCTAGCTGAAGCCTATCTTTTATTTATAATTGAACTAAACTATTTCAAAATAGTAATAATACTCTTTTTAATTATTACACATAAGTAAATGGAGACAACTTACAATTTATTTTGGCATTCTTATGAAGTATATAAAAAAGAGCTGCTTGAAGAATTATTTCTTCTTGGGAAATTTTTCTACATTCTTAATCTGTTGTGAAACTTCACTCATAAGGTCTCATTTAGAATTACTCTTTCTAAATAGAAGATGAGATGGAGTGGTAGTTACTCTTTGTATTAATCTACAGAAAAATTGAACAGCAGTTCTGTTGGCATTTACTTGTTAATGCACCTAGCACCTTTACTTGGTTGAAATGTTCCTGCTGTTTATATAATGCTGGAATCCTTACCACAAAAAAATCTTGTATTTCTATGAATGATTACTTCACAACCATAAAACTAGAGATTGTCTTTAGCACAATAGAATTAAGACAGTAATTTAAGTAAAATTTCTGAAAACCAAAACCTGAAAGCATAAATTACATTGAAAAGAATTTTGAAATCCATTCTTGGCAGACACTGTATTTACTTAAGATATAAGGGCCTAATAAATAATTTTCAGGTCAACTTCTTTGTCCATAAATTTTTAATAAAAATGTTTACTTAGAGGCTGGGTATGCTGGCACATGCCTATAAGCCCAGTGCTGAGAAGGCTGAAAGGAGGATCATTATGAGTCCAAGCTGCGTACTAAGACATTGTACCAAATACATAAAAAATTAAAAAATGTTTACTTACAACAGCTTGAAACTCTAAAATAGGGAGTGTATAACCTTCAACCAAGTGTTACTAACATTTACTTTTCTCCAAACCTTTTGTATCATATAATTCTTCTCAGTTAAAAAATAACAGCAACCTAAAGAATTGGGACTGTATGTATGTGTGCATGTGTGTGCTTATTCATTTGCACAGATATATTTTATGTGTGACATACATAATAGAAATTAATTGTCTGAACAGTAATCTGATAAAATTAAATTGTGTTATTAACAACGTAGTAACTTTTTCTCTTTATAATTGACTTGGTTATGTTTCTCTTATTGCTGAGAGGAAATATCTAATGCTCAAAGTTACAGGAAAAGATATATTTAGTTTACAGTTTATGGAGGTTTCAACCGGTAATTAGCTGGCTCCAAGATAGAGTGGCATGGCAAAAGGCAATAGTTCAAGGTGGCAGAAGACAGCAAAAGCAACAAGAGCAAAAAGGGAAATGGAAGAAGAGGGTATCCCTCTTTCCCTCCCTTATACTGTTTGTAGGCTACCTAGCCAGGTCAAGTGTAGCACTCACACCCATAATCTCCACGTTGAACCATAAGTCAGTAACAGCCTCTAGAAGCCGCCATGACTGCATGAGGCTTTGAGTGGACACCTAGACACAAACCATAACATTCTGCCCCGGCCTTCCAAAGCCTCATTCCCATCCCTTTATGAAAAAGACATTTTAGTCCATCTCTAAGAGTTGCAAAAGTCCTAAACAGTTTCAGCATTGCTGAGAAGTCCAAGTCTCAAGTCCTCCTTCAAGATCTAAGGCAACCTCTTAGCTGCGAGTCCCTGTAAAAATGAAAAATTAAAACCTCCAACATTCAATGGCACAAAATAAATGTTACCATTCCAAAAGGTACAGATGGACATACAAAGCATTGGGGTCAAAGCAAATCCAAAAATCCAGCAGGGCAAACATTAAGTCCTATAGTTCCATATGCAACATCAGAGGCAGTCTGTGGCACATTGTGGGTTCCAGGCGGTTCTACCTGTCTGGCACTTCTGGTGATTGTTGCTCCCATGACTTTTCTCTTAGACCTGCTTTGCTCCCTCCTTGCAGCTTTGCTTAGATGATTCACATTCCTGGCTTCTTCAGACTTCTGGGGTCTCTACTACAACTTTGGCTTCATCCTCACAGCTTCCCAGGCACACTGCCTGGCCTCCATGGGCTTCTTCTGAAATCTTGGTGGAAGCCTTTTGAACCTCAGAACTCTTGCATTCTGCATGTGCCTAAAACCAGTATCACATGGCTGATGCCCAGGTGTGCTGCCTGCTGGAGCAGTGGCCAGGCCTTCCTTTCTCTTGGCTGTAGGGGTCAGGCGCCTGGATCACCGAGAACTCTGAACGTGATTCTGAGGAACAAATGCTGCATGTCACTGCCAGTTTGCAACCTGGTGCAGCTGGCACCACCACCAGTCTGGAACATGGTGTTAAGCAGTTTTCTCCTCAACAAAAAGCCTTTCACCATTGAAGATTTGAGACTGCAAAGGGTGGAGATTTGCTGCTTCTTGTGATGCCCTCATGCCATCTTTTCTATTATCCTGTTCCTTCTCAGCAGTTGAGATCTTCTCAGCTGTATCTTTGCAATCCACAGCTTCACTAGACATTTTTTCCTGGCCAAACTCACAACATATTAAATCATCCTGTGGGGCTCTTTGCTCTTAATATACAACATAAGTCTGGCTAAAAACCCCCAACAGTAGCCATGCTACCACCTCAACATTAGACTGCCTTGAAATTTTTTTCTGCCAGATTAGTCTGTGATCCTTAATCTTAGTCTCAGGCAAAAATTCTGGACCCAAGCAAAATGCAGACAAACCTTCTGCCAAGCCATCATCTGGAGTCCAAAAGCCAATGCCATCCTTCTTCCCTGCAGAAATCTCCTGGGTGTCTGTTGGTCTTCTGGTCTTCTAAGCTCTAATCAGGATCTCCCATAAAGAACAAGCTAAGGCAGTGCAGCTCTGCACTTTCAGGCCACGTCTCTGAGCCATTCCAAACTCTTCCCAGAAGCCATTCCCAAAGGCCCTTGAACCACATGGTCAGGTATAGTCACAGCAATGACCCCACTTCTCTAATACCAAATTCTTTCTTGGTTACTTTTCTCTGATTGTTGAGGTGAAATACTTGATCCCCAAAGTTTAAGAGGGAAATGTTTATTTAGCTCACAGTTTGTAGACGTTTCAGTCCATTATCAGCTGGCTCCCAAGACAGAATAGCATGGGACAGGGGTGACATTTCATGTTGATGAAAGAAAGCAAAAGGAATAAGAGCAAAAAGGGAGATGGAGAAAGAGAGGGAGGGAGAGAGAGGGAGAGGTGTGGAGAGGGAGAGAGGGAGAGAGGGAGAGGGAGAGG
>NW_004524577.1:37977909-37987891 GCF_000260255.1 Octodon degus
GAGAGAGAGAGAGAGAGAGAGAGAGAGAGAGAGAGAGAGAGAGAGAGAGAGAGAGAGGAGACCCTTTCCCTCTCTTATATTGTATGTAGGCTGCCTGCCCCCGGGCAAGTATAAGTCTCACAGCTATACTCCCAGGATTGAACCATAAGTCAGTCACAAACTCTAGAGGCCCGCCTCATGACTGCATGAGACTTTGAGGGGACATCTAGACACAGACCATAGCAATATTATTAGTAATAAGCACTTTTAACTCCTACAACATTTTGTCACAGTGTAATTGAGATAGGTGCATTTTAGTCAAATGCAGCAGTTAGGATTATGTGGATATTACCTGGTACTTTTTTTTTTTTTTAACGTTTAGTGCTTGCTAGTTTGTATGTACTGGAATTGGTGTAGTTTTTAAGTTCAAAACACTGTATTTTTGTTGGTTTAATACTGTTAAGTTGGAAACAGCCAGGAGGTCTGTTTGCCTTTCTTGGTTCTCTAATTCTCCAACTTTTTCTTTTTCCACTTTTTGCCTTACATTTTATTCCAGTACCATCCAAGTCACCTGCCCTCCAAACAAACACAGGAGCACAAAACAAAGGAAAGAGTATTGATTTTAAGAAAAACCTCAAAGGGCTGAGGAGATCGCTTAGCAGTCTAAGCACCTGCTGACTACCAAAACCTGGCGCGGTTGCGTGCGCCTGTAATCCCAGTGCTGGGGAGGCTGAGACAAGAGGATCATCACTATAGGTCCAAGCTGCATAGGGAAACTCTGTACCAAATGAATAAATAATTTTTTAAAAATTAAAAAGAAAAGCCATCGAAGGTAGGGGGGGAGCCCTCTTTCTCTGCTGGAGAAAGAGGAGTTCCTAAATAAAACCGTGCTTTGCACTGCTACATCTCGGTGCCTTCTAGACCAAGTGGAGGTGCTGCTCCTCTGATCCCAAGCTCCAGAGAGCTCATAATGTGTCAGGGAGGTTCTAAAGCCTTTCTGGACTCTTTGCTTGAATTTAAAAGACACAGTGGGTAAGCAGATACAAGGGGGAAAAGCAATGATACAGTCGTATCAAGTACATCAGCCTTTCAGCTGTGAACATTTCTATTTATAAATCAATGTTTTGGCTGATGTTTTGTGATGTCTATAAAGTTTCGTGTTTGAAAAATGTTCAGTATTTGAATCAATGATTTTAAACATTTCCAATTTTTAATTAGTGTTAATAATTTCATGACGTATAAATACCAAGATACTAGTAGCGTCATTTGCTTTAGTACTTTATTCTTTTGAATTTTTCTTTATGTTTAAGAACAGGTGCCAGGTGTGGTGGTGCACGCTTGTAATCCCAGCACTCAGGCTGAGGCAGGAGGATCCCTGCAAGTTCAAGGCCAGCTTGGGCTACATAGTGAGTTCAAAGACAGCCTGAACTACATACATAACGAGATCCTGCCTCAGACAAAAAGAAAGAAATAAAACAGGGTCAAAGACCATTTAAAGTTTTCATTTGAAAGTTTTTAAATTAATAAAAAATTAAGTCTGTGTTTTAAAATTATATAAGTGAATTTTTATTGATGATAGACATCATTTTCAGCAATAAAATTATAGTAACTGTTCTTCTGTGAGGCAGGGTCTCAGGCTGAACTGCACTCCTATGCAGCCCAGGTTGACCTTGACTCCCCAGCACTCCTCCTGCCTCAGCCTCCCAGGTGCTGGGGTCGCAGGCGCGTGCCTCCACACTTCACTCCCTCGCTCCCTTTCTTTTTTTATTTTTTTTTATTATTTTTTTCTTTTTTTATTTTTGAAAACTGCATTTTCAAATCATTAACCTCATTTCTTGGTCTTTGTTTTGCTGCTGCTGCTGCTGCTGCTGCTATTGTAGTTTTTGTAGCACAGAGGATTGAGCCCAGAGCCTCACACATGCTAGGCAGGTACTCTACCACTGTGCCATTCCCAGCCAATAATAGAAATTAATGGAGATTGCTTCATGGAGTATTTGGGGGGGTGTTTTATTTGTCTTTGTTTCTTTTTGTTTTGTTTGTTTTCAGACAGGGCCTCACTATGTAATGCTGGCTGGCCTTAAACTCATTTATATAACTCAGGCTGGCCTCGATCTCATGGGGATTCTCCTTCCTCAGCCTCCTAAGTGCTGAGACTTTTGGTTTTTTTAATATCTGCCACATACCTATGTATCATGCTGATGATAGCCATATAGAAATATGACATCAGCGAATTTGGAATAATCACCTTTTTCTGCAAGGTATATGCTATTCAAGTTTGAAAGTTAAGGTACCTTGCCACAAGATACCATTGAATTTCTGGGTAGTACAAAAGACTATTTTTCTTAAATTTGTATTGGTTTTGTTTGGGTTTATACTTTATTTATTCATGAGATTGTATTGAACTCTTATGCCAAGGGCTGGTCTAAGTCCTAGGCACATACAAGTGACCAAATTGACTAACCTTTTGCCCTTATGGGCAACCAAAAAATAAATTATATGAGGTATGATTGAAATATACAGTGAATGGCTTTTAAAAATGTATTATAGTAAAAGACACATTGCCATTAATTCCCCTCAAATTAATTCCTCACTCTCTTTGCATACACTTATCTCATCTTTTTTCCCTCTCTGTTTTTTGTTTGTTTGTTTTTTTGTATTTCAGGGAAGAGTCTAGGGTCTCACTACTAGATCAGACTTGTGGTGATCCGCCTGTTTACAGCCTTCCAAGAGCTGAGATTATAGGCATGCACCACCATACCCAATCTCAATTGCTGTCTCAGCATGCCCCTGGGGCAAGGCCAGCACAGCCGGCCAGGGGATCGAACCCCTGGCCCCTGCATCTGGTTGCACGTGCTTTAATCCGCTGAGCTATTTGGTTGGCCCTTCTCTCTCTCTCTCTTGCCTTTGTGGATTTTTAGGTTTGATAACTTTCTTTTGAGACTTTTGAACTTGGCTAAATATTTCTATTGTCTTATAATTTATCAACTTTAAGAAGAAAATTTCCGGGCTGGGAAGATGGCTCAGTAGAATAAGCGTTTCCTTGGAAAGTGCAAGGGTCTAAGTTCAATCCCCGGTTCCGTAAAAAAAAAAAAAAAAAAAAATGTTGAAAAACAAAAATGAAAAAAAGAAGAAAATTTCTGGTTTCTTCTGAGACCAAGCCCATTTTTCATCTTGCTGTTGTTATCACACTCTTATGTAAAGCGGCAGCTCTCATGACTCCGAAGCCCTTTAGGAAGCCATCTCACCTGTGCGTGAGACTTGCACGCTCTCTCTTTTCATCTCCTCAGAGCTGCATGCACAGATGTAATTAGGGGCGGTTGATAGCTTTAATCCCATTGTGCAAAGTGGTAAGTTCAGATGACATTTTTCAGCTAGCCCACATTTCTCTCCAGGCGATGCTGTATGTGGACTTGCACTCAGAGCAGCTTCCTGGACCTGAGTAGTGAAGGCAGATGCCGTCCAGTCACAACAAGCAGTCTGTCCCTGCGCGTGCTCAGGCAAAATGGCAGCTCAGCTTTTTTTGATATTCAGGCCTGAATAGTTTTGTGACTGTGGTGTTGGTTGGCAACAAAAGTACATACAGCTTTTCCTCGTGTGCACCTTCCTAAAAAGTAGATCACACGAAAACAGCATTATTGTCTTGTCAACATCACTAGAGTCATCAATCTGAATTTTATGCTATGGTGACTCAGTAATCCTCTCTTAACAGTTGTGCTTAAGTGTCAACTGCTAGTTCATTAGTTTGCCTGGTGATGACGAAAGAAACTATAGTTATAGCCAAAAGATAGTCACTTTTGGAACCACAACCTCTTAAAATTTCATGGCTCATGACTACCAGCAAGCAGAATCAGTTTTTCACCAGTAAGAAAGGGTTTCTTAGATATAGCAATGGGATTAGCCACCAAGACTGATGCTCTCATTGCAGACAGTTGATGAAATAAGTGGCTTCTGTTCTCTTAAGTAAACTCTAAAGGCTTGTCTTTCAATGCAAAGTACCTGGTCTCCATGTGGTTAAAACAGTTTTGAAGGTTTTATGTCTTCACTGGACACCTGGTCACACATGAAATAAGAGAATTGGAGAATGTGAACCACCTGCTGCAAGGATGAATCTGTAACTTAGGTAGGACTCAGTATTTTCTTCTAAAAGCAGCCTTCCTTTTGTTGCCAGCCTTAAGAATTATCTTCTCTCTAATCATTAGATCTTCTCCCCTTGTCATAGTAGCTGTGTAGTGACATGTGTTTTTCTCTCATTTTGGCTACAGTTAGTTTGTGGGCTTTCCAAAACTGACTGAGAGAAGTATTCACTGTGGGATGTAGGTGCAGACAGAAGTGGTAAAATATTTGGTGGATCACACACAAGAAGTGTTGGATTCTGACTTAAAGCCTGCTACCAAATGCAGATGTACAGTTGGAAATACATCAGTTCACTTGCCATGAAGCCTGCTACCAGATGCAGCTTGATTGTCACTTGCCACTCAAGGATAGAAGTTTTATGATTCTGCCAGGAATCACTTTATTATGATCTCTGTGCAGTCAAACCTCCCTAATGTTAATCCATATTTGCAGATGCTCCCCAGCCCGAGCATCTTTACCTCAGCTCTACTTCAGATCATTAGGTATTAGCCTCTCATAAGTATACATCTGAATCCCTCCCTCTGCGTGGGTCAAGTAGGATTCACATTCCTTGAGAATTTAATGCCACTTGCTGATGTGACAGGCAGAGCTGAGGCAATAATTTCAGCAATAGTTATATAGATGAAGCCATGCTCCCTTGCCCACTGCTCACTTCTGTTGTGAGGCTCAGTTTCTTTTCTTTCTTTTTTTTGGCAGAACCGAGGATTGAACTCAGGCTGCTTATTCTACTGAGCTATCTCCCCAGCCCAGTGAGGCCCAGTTTCTAGGAGAGTACAGACTGGTCCTGGGCCGTGGCCTGGGAGTTAAGGATCCTTGTACGCTGTGGGCACCCGAGGAGGAATCTTCTCATCTGTAGCCTGAGATGCACGTGTATTGAATATGCCCTTCATATCCCACACTTCTTCAAGAAGTCCGTTCATGAGGGTCTTTAGTTATACTGTCATGGCTGAATCAATTCAGAAGTTTTGCCTCTTGTGGTCATTTTGACTTTGGAGAACTGCCAGTAGTCACAGCATGCCAGAACCTAGTGATTGAGGTGAATGAGGACACACTGTCATGTTTTCATGAGACTGTTTCACTTTGTGGCACTTGGCAGCTGCATTCACCATGTGTTTAATCACACCATGTAAAAACACTCAGAGGACTTTGAGAACAGCTCCAGAAGGGGGGTTGATGGCATTGTGTCTTTTACTGTAATGAATTTTTGTAGTTCAAACATTCACTCTATGTTTTGATCATACCATATAGTGCAAATGTAAGGAGAAAATGCCATCAGAAACAGTGCATAGGAAATGGTCAGGGTAGAGAATAAGGGTTGAAATTTCAGATACAGTGTCCAGGATATTCAAATGCCTCTTGAGAAAGAGGCAATTTAGGAATGAACTGAAAGAAGTAAAGAAGCAAATTATAAAAATATCTATTTAAAAACTCTCTGTAGCCTCTCTTTTCACCTGAAATTAGTAACAAGGGCCCTGAAATGAGTGCATGATCATAGTTTATCAGGAGGCTGGGATGGTAGCCTGTGAAGTCCACACAACAGGGTAAGGGCAGCATGGCAGGGAACTGCTTCATGTATGAGTCAGACATTTGGGGTGGAAATAATAGCTCAGTATCACCACTGTATACGTGGAATTAGTGATGTGACTAGAGGACTCCATCAAGGAGGGCTGTAGGGTAGACAGAGAAGAAATGAATCGTTATGGCTTCAACTCTGGGGTACTCTGGCATTCAGAGGTCGAGGATCTGACATAATGAGGAAAGGAAACTGAGACTAAAGGTCCTTTGTTGGTTTTTGCACTGCTCCATGTATTGGCCCCGGTTTACCTTCTCTTTTGCCATTACATTTCCTGCTATTTATTGGTCTTAGAAATACATATTTCTCTTTCTGACTTTATTTACATCCTGTGTTTATATGCTCTGAGGAGTGACCCTGGAGTCTTCTGTGTATGAAGTGTGGACTCTACTTTTAAGTTCTCTATTTTTTAAAATACCCTTTCTTTCTTCCTTTTACCCAAAGTGACTAAATCTTTTCTTTTGTGATTCAGCTCAGCTGTAACTTTCTCAGAGGTCTGCCCTCCATGGTCCAGCTTCCCCTTGCATGTGGTCCCACACTCTAGCGCTGCATAACCATCTCCACCTTCTTTCTTAGTCCCATTGTTGACATAGGCACTTGCTCTCTCTCCCTTTCTCATGTCCTCTGTCGAATTTTCCTTTTTATATCTTTTCCAGCAGATTACTACATGGTTCTTGAGGTTCTACTTTGTATTCATGGTTCAGCATTTAACTTACTACTTGGCACTTAAACAATATGTAGATAATGAATTTGAGAGCCAGTACAAATTAACTAGCCAAAATAGAGAAGGACCTCATATAGGCTTGGCATTTGATAAGAGTGCTTTAAGTTGGAGTGTAGAACAGTTTTTGTGAAAGAGGATATATACCCGAGGAGATGAGAAGCATGTCAATGAGTCCTAAATTATCAGTATTTTTCTAGTAGCAGGAATTTCTGGGTACAATGGCTTGATTAAATTCTTTCTTGTCATCTTTACTGAAAAGCTGCCTGGCAAACAAAATGTTTTACTAAGCAGGTAGAAGCAAGTACAGAGGACTCATTATTTTCAATGTTTATTTGCATGAGACTTCTTTTTTAGTACCTGATTTCCTTTTCATTTTTTTAAACAAATTATCCAACCTGTCAGGTATTGGAATGCCTCAGCTTTCGTAGGGATGTGAATGAATGGGCAGTTTTAAGTCAAGATCTCTCTATTGGATGGCAGCCTTCTCGAGAGTCATGGAATTATTAAACTTTATAAAAGCAGAACTGGTCAGTGTGAGGGTGGAGACAGGTTTAAAAGCCAGAATTTTTAAGGAATGTAAAGAGTGGAACCTAGAAAAAGGTGTTAGTAGAAATAAGGTTTCTGTTTTTAAGTATTAAATTAGCACATGAGGCTTGAGTCACATTTGAAAATATTTTATTGATTTTGCTTAATATTAAAAGAATTTTTCCTGTGGCATTACCATAGATATTTACATGGTGCATCAAATATCTAGTCTTTGTTTTCAGTGTAACACAGCTGCACTGATAGACGCTTAGCAACACTCATAGTAGCAGTCATGTAAAGCTGTTCAAAAGAAAAAAGCTCAAGTCTTATTCTGAGTATTGTCCTCGCTATAATATTAATTTTTAAAGTGTTTTAAGATCTAACTAAAGTTCACTTTAGAATTGTTAAATTTTTGTTCTCTAAAATGAAACCTTAAGCATATGTTTCTAATCATTCAGTTAAAATATGCTGAGCTGTGTATTTTTAAAGAGAATCTGTTTTGAAAAGATTCCCAAATATTTGTTTGAACAGGCCCCCGGCATCTTGATGAAAACCGTTGGAAAAGAAAAACTTTTAAGAGTCATTCTGCTCCCAAAGTACCCAAGCCAGCTCACCTGGTACTGTTAACACTTCTGTTAAGAGACCAGGAGCCAAGCAACTTAGCACGTCCTGGACTGCTTGTCAGCAGGCCTTCAAGCCAGCTTAGTGGTTAATATTAATACCACTGACTTTTCAAAGCAGAAACTACAAGTAGAACATGTACATCTCTTTCGGCCAATATTATGCATATTAAGCCTTTTTAGTAACCTATGATTAGCTTCCATCTCTGCCTTATATTGGCAAACTTGAATTTTGGGGGGTACTTTTCTTATAAAGTAATAAGAAAAGGCCCCATAAAATATGTCCCCAAGATAATTAAACCCTCTCCCAAATATCAGTATTTATGTATTTGTAGAACTGTTAAGTGTCATAGTAGAGATGTAAATTAAATGCATCACAATGATTTGAGAGGTTCAATAATTTTATTAGGCTACCAAATGTATAAGTAGGGGTTACTTAGCCTCTTACTCATTTGCTTTCATTGCATCCCCTTGCAGTTTATTGATACCATTAATACATTCAGCAATAATGTGCTTGGTGTATATGTCATGTTGATCTTACATTTATTAAGCACACATTTACATATTGAGTTGATCTCTATAGATAGCATTCACCAAATTTAGATGATGTGCTGAAGAATAAAAAATAAAAGATTAAGAGTGTCTGTGTTAGCTAGACAAGCCAGAACTCATCGTGTGTACTACCATTTTCCTCTAATACCATAGATTTAGTTGGAAAAATAGCATAAATTGAATTTTCAGGCACTTGCTTTTTCAAGTGGTTCCCCACAAGAGTGGAGTAAAAATGATTATAATATTTATTTATTCATTTATACCAGAAATCAAATGCAGGACCTTGCACTTGCCAGGCTGGCGCTGTGCCCCTGAGCTATAGCCCCAGCCCCACCTTAATGTATTTTAAGCTTCTTTTGGAACTTAAGTCTGAAAGGGGTTATGGGAAACCAGTGATAAATCAAGCGGCTTTTTTCATTATTTGGCTCTGTGGATAATGTGAAACAGTGAATTATTTCCACTTTGGGACACAGTGTTGTTTGTGGCTTCAAAGGGTCTTCAGTGTGAGCAGGGAAATATATTCCTCCCCTGCAACTTTACTTGCTCTTTCCATTTTGGACAGTAAATTACTGTAAGCTTAGGAAGCAAATTCTGCAGTTAAAGGAAGAAATTGAAGTTGTTGACTGAAAATTGTGACTGAGAACCAGAACCTGTAGTGATTAGGACACATACACATAAATAATAGGATAATAATAGAGCATGCTACCAAGACCCAAGAAAAGTAGACAAGGGAAAGTATTTCTAGTGTCCCCATGACCTATTTGATACTATTTTGGGTAAGTCTTACAAGAGTAATGGCTGAGATCACTAGCCATGAGAACATGACTGAGAAAGAGGAACTTTGTTTATCATAGGAAGTAATTTTGGTCTATAAAGGAGAGATTCTTCAGTAGAGGGACATTTTTGTCTGAAATTTCTCAGATTTAGTGCCAGAGGCTTTTAGAGTCTAGTCAAAGCTGTTTCTAAGTTTCATTGTTGGAAAAATGATAGATGCTATATTCTTTTCTGTATTTCTTTTTAATACTTGTTTTTTAAGTCTTTTGTGTCATTCCCTCTATTGCCAAATTCTTAAGGTTTAAAAAATGTATCTTAAGTAAAAGTATTATGGAACAAAAGTTTTATTCTGTGCACAGGATAATACTTCTTTTGTAACATTTTCTTTTCCCACCAAAAGTGAATGCCGTGCCTTTGTGCATCTCATTTCTAATGGAGGACAAGAAGTTATTTTCATCAATGGCTGACTTCCAGAATTTTTGCCTGAATGTTTTTTGTCAAGCATATATTCCCTTCTTTAGGCCCTTCTATATAGAACCCACAAACATCGTCAATGTGAATGATGTCATTCAGAGGGTTAGTGACCATGCTTCTGCCTTGAACAAGAGGATTCATTACTACAGCCGGCTTTCCACTCCTGCAGACACGGCACTGGTAAGAGGCAAAGCATTACTCATTGTCTAAAGTTCAGCCGAAAAGAATAGCGAGCACCATGAACCGGGTGTCTCCCAGTGAGTGACCTTTCTGCTGACTGTATTCCAAGGACAGCATCATGCAGAGTCAAAGCTAGCAGTAAACATATATGCTACACTCTGGGCTGGTTCATTCTTATTTAGCTTGGCATAGAGATTTGAACAATTTCTCTGTTGTCAGAAGCCTGTGTTTTGTCTTGATGATTATTATTAAATTTTGCTTATCCCCAATTCCAAGATCTTTGAGGAAATAAGTTACCTTTGAGCTGTCAACCTAAATCATTGATTAAAAATACAAAATTATATGATTTTAGTTTCTTCTGTTCAGTTTTTTTGTTTTGTTTTGGTTTTGTCTTTTTGAGACAGGGTCTCACTATGCAGCTTAGTCTGGCCTTGAGCTCACTTTGCA
>NW_004524577.1:37988623-37990326 GCF_000260255.1 Octodon degus
GCTGTAAATGAACAGATTCAAGGGCTGATTTGACCCATTAACCATAATTGTAGATCCTTTACCTTTTAAAATCTGTGTTATCATTTTTATGTCATCATTTTATTTATTTATTTATTTATTTTGCGGAACCGGGGATCAAACTCAGGCCCTTGCGCTTGCCTAGGAAGCACTTATTCCACTGAGCCATCTCCCTGGCCCTTATATCATCATTTTAGAATCAAAAATTGTTTAAGTAATATGGTTCCCTATAAAATGATCATGCATATGATATTCAGAAACTTAAAAGCTTAGAAAAAAATAAGAACATTCTAGCAGGAAAACTATGATTTCTAAAATAGTATTAGTAAAGAAAAGCGGGGGAAAAGCAACATCATTAGGTGTTTACCAAGAAACAAACACTGGGCATCCCTTGAACACAGCTGTCTCATTTAATCCTTTTCTTCTCTTTTCTTTTTTGGCATCAGGAATCAAACTTAGGACCTTGTGCTTGCCAGACTGGTGTTCGTGCCACTGAGCTGTATCCTGGGCTCATTTAATCCTTAATAATAGGTGTGCGACATAAGCATTAAGGTCTCCTGTTGTATGGACAAGATAATGACTTTCAACTATTCAGATTAGGATAATTTTTTCCTTCTAGGCATCTGTATCAGTAGTGATAGTGAAGCTTTAGTTTTGTTATAGAATTATCTAAGTCCTCTGGGAAGCAGAGATAATAATTTGATACTTCAGTCAAGTTCAGACTGTCTAGGGACTGCACTCTTAGAAACAAGCTTTGGAGATCCTGGGCAGGCAAATCTAAGCCTCCACTTACATTGTTTGCCTGGAACTTTAGTCTGCATTGTGCAGCAGTCTAATTCCCTTTGTTAGGGACACTGAGAGATGACGAGTACATCGAAAAATGATCCAAAATCAACAATCTGGTACAAACTTTTAAATGGTTCTCTATACATCCATATTCATTTTCTGAAAAACTCCAAAATTATTTTTCCTAAAGGATTTTTTGTTGGGGGAAGAACAATATGAAACCATTGGTTTTGGATCTTTATAGAGTTAAATATGTTTATTTTGGAAAAAGTTTGCCATTTACCTTAATATTTGTATTCTAAAATAAGAAAGGGAAGGGCATCATTTGTCTGCCAGCCTCTCCTAGAGCCTTGTTTATAGAACACTAGCCTGGACAAAGCAGCATTATCAGCATCACTGAGAGCTTAGTAAAAATGCAGCATTTTATACTTTATTTCTGACATAATGAAGCAAAATCTACACATGTGATCTATAGGAAGATTCACATTTGTAAACTATAACCCCAGAGCACTGCCAAAATGAGACCCAACCCTCCAATTTTCTGTCTCAAGAATTTGCCACTGGGGCAGGCAAGATAGTTCAGTGGACTGAAATGCCTTGATGGGCAAGCACAGGGACCACAATTCCATTGCAGGCACCACATGCTGCACCAGCCCCACCCCCAGGGCGAGCTGAGCAGGCCACAGAATCCACAAGTAGTGGTGCATGCCTGTAATCCCACGCTGGGGAGGCTGAACCCAGGAGGATCACTAAGAGTCCAAGCTGCATAATGAGACCTTGTAACAACCAAATACATTAAAAATAATAATAATAATAAGGGGCCGGGGAGATGGCTCAGTAGAATAAGTGCTTGCGTGGCAAGTGCAGGGCCCTGAGTTCAATCCCCAGTTCCGCAAAAA
>NW_004524577.1:37990799-38005683 GCF_000260255.1 Octodon degus
ATCACCATTCGAGTGCATTGAAAGGAAAAGGACTTGACTATTGTACCACTTTATGTCATCTCTTTCTGCTGAGGTCTGATACTCCATTTCCATTTTTAAGCTTCCCTGACTGCTCTAGTTACTGTTATTATCATTCTTGTAGTACCATACACAGTCTCAGAGTCAAACAGTTTTCATTTTTATTGTCTTCTATCCGTGACTAATTGCTTTATGTGACTTGCAACTGGGATGCAAATTTTTTTGTTTGAGGCTGCATAGTGCCCAGGCTGTTCTTGAACTCATGTAGCCCATGCTAGTCTCAAACTCCCAACAGTCCTCCTGCGTCAGCCTGTTGAGTGCTGGGATGCAGGAATGTGCCACCATGTCTGGCTCTTCTGTCTTTGAAATCATTGCTTTACTATTTCCTTAAGCCACTTAGGTTGGCTTTTTTTCCCATTACCAAAGCTTTTTAAAAACTGTTGTACTTTAGGCCAGGAGTGGTAGTACATACCTGTAACCCCAGCTGCTCAGGCTGTCGAGGCAGCGGGATCACAGCTCAAGGCCGGTCTGGGCAACGGAGTGAGACCCTGTCTCAAAAAATAAAAAGGGGTAGGTGTGTGACACTCTTACGATACCCCTGGCTTCCAGTCCTAGTACGAAACAATGTGTAGCTCTGGTATTCCTGTCTTTACCATCCACTGACTCCTCACCTCCTTCTAGTCCAAGATACCTGCCTAACTCTGTTAAGACTGCCTTGGCCTTGCAGGTCAAGCGCTGCGCGGTTTCTGGAATTCCTTTTACTTCAGTCACTTCCACCTAGATTCCTTTAATGTCAACTTTGCTGCCTCTTTTTCCTCCTTTCTCATGAAAATGAAGAGAAAAATATGTTGACAGTTGTATAAATTTAGCTTCTTACCATCTTCTACTACATTTGAAAAGGAAGTTTTTAATTCACTAATGAAGGATACATAATATGGTATTTGGAAGTGTGTCTACAGTCAGGTACTATGATGTACAGAAAATGTCCTGTTCTGTACATTTGCTGCTTCTCTTATTTCTGGCTTGTGTTTCCCCCACCAGATTGCTCCAGACCATGTAGTTCCAGCTCCAGAAGAGTGCTACGTGTACAGCCCTTTGGGGTCTGCTTATAAACTTCAAAGTTACACTGAAGGACATGGTAAAAACACCAGCTTAGTGACCATGTAAGTGAAAGTGTTTTGGGGAACATAATTTAAACTGTATGCATGAAAATTACTATTTTAACTTTTGTCTTAATTAAAACATTTAAATAAATTTCCTATTTTTATTTACTGTTATCCTGTTTCCAGTTTCATGATTTGGAATACCATGATGGGGACATCTATACTAAGTATTCCTTGGGGCATAAAACAGGTAATGTAATGTAATTTTTCAACATATTTTTATTTGAAAATTTTCTTTTTATAGTATAAGTATTACAATCTATGTAAAATTAAAGAAAATAAATGATTGTTTTTAGTTTTCCCGTTGTCAGATTTTTATCATGACTTAAAGTAACATGTAATTGAATATGCATTTATTTTTACATGATGATATATGTTATTCTGTATTTTTATTTTTAAATAGGCTGGATTTACCACCGGAATGTGTGTCATCTTGCTGATGGGCCTTTTAACACTTTATTGCTGCTACAGAGTAGTGAAATCACGGAGTATGATATGTAAGCATTTGACATAATGAAAATAGATTTTTTTTTAATGGTATTTAGTATAGGATCTACAGGGTCTCACTTCTAGATTGGACTCGTAATGATCCTCCTGTTGACAACCTCTCAACGCTGGGATTACAGGCCTGTGTACCACCACACCCAATCTCAATCGCCATCTCCGTGCGCCCGGGGAGCGGGCACAGCAGGTCGCTGTGTCTGCCTATGCAGGTGCTTTAATCCACTGAGCTATGTGACCAGCCCCCAAAATAGATTATTGATAGAAGTATTAAGTTATTTCTCCGTAGACACATTGCAGTGTATATATTCCACATGGGAGTCAGTTGACAGCTTTGCCCTTGAAGATGCAGTTTTCTCATTCCTGGCTTTCAGCTGAACTGATCTGTGAGCGTATTAATGGCTGCCTTTGGAATTCAGAGAGGCTAGGAGTTCTTTGCAGACAGAGTGCATTCATTTTGGCATTGGTTTCTTCATAAAAATAAT
Organism: Octodon degus; assembly: GCF_000260255.1. Taxonomy (NCBI): domain Eukaryota; kingdom Metazoa; phylum Chordata; class Mammalia; order Rodentia; family Octodontidae; genus Octodon; species Octodon degus. The sequence goes on from NW_004524577.1 coordinate 37,992,967, forward strand.
AAAAAGCCACATGTTTAAAATAATGTCATTTGATGGAACAAATGAGACTTCTAAGATTCTTATCAGTTATTCATGACTTGTTTTGTTCTGTTCTTTTCAAAAAAACCTAAATGTTAGAATCTCCTAAAAGTAGAAATTATAAGGAGATAAATGTGAAAAGTTGTAAGAATACATTCTACTCATTTAGAAAAATTCTGCATTGGGGAAACTTCCTCCCCCTCCCACCTGCTTTACCAGAATCTCACGTGTTGTCCAGACTGATCTCAAACTTGAGCTTGAGTAATCTCCATCAGCCTTGCCTATAGCTGGGACTAGAGGTGCACCACCACACATTGTTGTTGGATTAGCAAAATACCTTTTTAGGTTGTTTTAAAGTGGTTTAGGCATAAATAGGCATGCATGATTTTGTTCATTTTTTGCACATATAAACCTGAAGACCAGGCTTTAACTCTAGTTTTTTCTGTCTCTTCCAAGAAGCTTCTTTATGTTAATCAAAACTAGTTTTTGTCACTTGAGGGGGTTAATTTAAAAGTCTTGGAAGATGATTCATTCTAAATCTTAGTGAGGAGTTTATCCTTTGGTTTCTTTGGTTTCAATTTTGATTAATTTGGAGGACTTCTTTAAACATACACAGGAAGGGTGTATCTTAATTCAGGGCCCTTAAAGTGAGAACATAGGACCCAGTAAACTCTCTTCATAACTGTAACAGGCAGCACTTACATTACTGAAACTATTCCACACAATTGAAAAGATAAACATGTGTCAGTTCATTTTACAAAGTCAGGACTACCCTAATACAAAGCCTGACAGTACCAAAAAGAAAGGGAGTTGTAAGTTTTGTTTATAAAACATTATCAAGTAGAATCAGTGATGTATCAAAAGAATAATACCCTAAGTTAAAAATATGGATGATATTCTGTTATTAAGAAATCTAACATAGTTCACTACATAAGCAAATTCTAGAAAAAAATCCACAGTTGCATTAGTAGATAACAAAAATGACATTTAAAGGAGTTCAGCACCTATTCCTGATTAAAACTCAAAGTGAGGGAAAAAAAAAAAAATAACCTCAAAGTGAGGTCCGGCCAAATAGCTCAGCGGGTTAAAGCACCTGCAAGCAGGTACAGGGGCCAGGGGTTCAATCCCCAGGCCTGCTGTGCCAGCTCCCCTCCCCGCCCCGCCCCGGGGCACACTGAGACGGCAATTGAGTGGTGGCATGGGCCTGTAATCCCAGCTCTTATAAGGCTGTAAACAGGCAGATCACTGCAGCTCCGATCTAGTAGTGAGACGCTGAACACCCTGTAGACCCTCCCATGAAATTAAAAAAAAAAAAAAAAGACTGGACTCAGTTCTGGTCTTCCACTAAAAAAATAAAATAAATAAAACTCAAAGTGAAAGGTACTGCTTAAATATATTGTTTATCCCTAAACCAGTACCAGCATGATTCTAAAGTGAAAAAAAGCTAGATTGAAGTAAAAAGCAAAAACAAAAACAGGGATGCTCGTAATTAGCCAAGACTTTTTGGAGATAAGTATTACCAAAATGCAGCAAAATATAAAAATAATCAATATAAAAGGTAGAAAAGACTTAAAGTTACATTGTGAGCAAAAAGATAATTAGAAATGCTGAGAAAATAGTACTACTAGCATTAATGAGATTAACAGTAAATTAGCACCATATAAGGTAAAGAAATGATAACAATTATAAAGTAGAAAAATATTTCATTCGCAAAAGCAATAAACTCCAACAGATTTAGAAGTTTATCAAGTTTGCTGGAAGAAAGATATAAAATCATCTTAAGAGTAAAGGAGATCTGAACAAGTGAAAAATAGACCATATTATCAGGAAGATTTAGTATCATTAAAAATGTCACATATATAAATTCAGTTTCATTTCAATGAAAATTCATTTTGGGCTTCAATAAAAATAACCTCAAAGTTAATATGGACAAATAAATACTCAAGAAAATTATGAGGGGGGCAGGGAGATAGCTTAGTAGAATAAGCATTGCCCGGCAAGCACAAGGTCCGGAGTTCAATCCTCGGTACTGCCAAAAAAAAAAAGAAAAGAAAATTATGAGAAAGAAGGGTATGGGAGAATCAGACTTCAGGTGTCAAGATGTACTGTGTTTGGAATAGCCAGAAAGATAATCAGAATTTTGGAATAGGAACTACAACAAGCAATTAAGTAAGAATTTAATGTATTTGGTGTCTATTCACCTTATTATCCATTTTGAAAAAACTACTTTTATAGCATCCTATACAAGAAAGTACTTCTGGTGACTTAAAAACTTATGGAAAAAAGCCATAAGATAGTAGAATAAACTTTAAGAAGTTATGCATTTAACATGTATTCTCTGGGATTTCTTTAAATTCCATTAAATAAGAAAGAAAAATTTGGGCTGAAGCCATAACTCAGTGATAGACCTTGTCCTTATTATGTACATAGCCCTGGATTCAATCAACAATACCACATTAAAAAAAGAATTCTTAAGCTTATTTTTAAGAATCACATGGGACAGCAAGGTAGCTGAGCGTCTACAGCACCTGTTTAGGCAAGCTTAGGCAGGCGCAGGGTACTGCAGTTTGGTCCCCAGCATCACATGCCATGCCAGCCCTGCCCTGAGGGCAGGCTGAGCCAGCCAAAAAAAAAAAAAAAAACAAACCAAAAAGAATTATATAAATGAATTTATAGTGTCATCAGTGTGAATGATACTGCCTCTCTGAAGCTTGCCTTTCTTTTTCATGTTTCCATGGTTTGCTTTCATACCTGCAAAGTGGAGTATTTTTGTTATTTGTTCACATCCCTTTTAAGTCTTTTGGTGCTTTTATAAATCTGTTAAGCTATTTGTGTGATATTGACATTAACTCTTTATCTGTCATTTCTAATAATTTTTTCCTTTAATAATCTAATGGCTTTTGTATCTTTTTTTCAGTATTTTTCATTGTAATTTGTTTCTTTAGTTGATAAAAGGTAATTTTCATTTTTTTTCTACATTGTTTTCTCACTTTTCTGTTAATTTTTTAAATTCTTTTTTTTTTGTTTGTTTGTTTGTTTATAACAGGGGTCCAACTTGGGATCTTGCATTTGTCAGACAGGTGCTAATATGATTATCCCCAGCCCAATTTTTAAAATTCTTATCTCATAAAATTGACATGTGGCATGACTCTAGGTAACTTTCCTCCATATTGTTACCTGAATATGGCAAATACTAAATAATGTTTTCTGTCCTTTATTGATGGGTTTGTCACTTGCCTTATGTATCACTTGCCCTTATTAATTATGCAAGGTTATGATGCTATGTTTCTTGGATTGCCCACAATCTTTTACTGATTAATGTTTCTTATGTTAGTTCTATGTTTCCGTTGCTATTATAGCATGTGTTCCAATATCCGATAGTAAAATAACTGTGGTCTTTTGATGAATATTTTCAGTTCATTTGGGGTACACAAATTACGAGCATCATATATATGGTTAACATTTACTTAATCCCTTCTCTTTTATTTTTATCTAGGTTCATTGAATACTACTACCTGGGAATATCCAGATGTCTGCAGATATTATTTTGGTTCCTTCGGTCAGTGGTCGAGTCTCCTTTGCTCCTTGGTGTCTCTCATTGGAGCAATGATAGTTTATTGGGTGCTAATGTCTAATTTTCTCTTTAATACTGGAAAGTTTATTTTTAGTAAGTATAATCATCTTACTATTTAACAGTTTTTTCGCGGGTTTTTTTTTTTTTTTTTTTTTTTTTTTTTTTTTTTTTTTTTTTTTTTTTTGTTTAGTTTTTTGGGGGGGTTTGTTTTGGTCTTTAGGGTACCAGAAAATGAACTCAGGACCTTATGCTTGTCGGGGAGGCACTGCCAACATAGTTGTTTTCAAATACAATAATTATTCTCATGTTTAGATCCAGCCTTAAAGTTTAGGGTTTGGGATATGTAAAGTAAAGAAATAGGCCAGAGATGAAGGCTGAAGCAGGAAGATTGCAAGTTCAAAGTCAGACTGGGCTGTGTAGCAAGCCCTGTCTCAGGAGGATTTTTTTTTTTTTTTTTTTTTTTTTTGAGGGGCGCTCAGGGTGCCTTCAGGGCAGGTCTGGTTTGGCTTGAGGATGAGGGGATCGGACCACAGCATCCTGAGCCTGACTGCTTTGTGTCAGCAGGCACTTAAACACCTGAGCTAATGGGCAGGCCCCCAAGCCCTATCTCAGAAACAAACAAAATACAAAGCAAAGTTAGTGTGTGAGGTAATTCTGGAAAATATACTTCACTTTCTTTTCTGTGGTTGTATTCTCAAATATGATGTGTGTTCTGTTCATTTCCAAACAATTTTTGAATAAATAATATTTAAAATCTCTAATATAAAATTTTCCATAATTTAGCAGATGTTGTAAGCATTATTTCAACCTTTACCACCAAATTTTGTTACTGTAAAATTTATGAAAATCATTGATATTTAGTGCTAAAGAATCTGATATGTAGATAGTAGAGGGAAAAAATTTCAGTCACTTATTTTAGATACATTAGACTCTAAAATTAGGAAACAACAGAGAAATGGAATTTGTGTGGTAAGTGTATCTTACATACTGCAGAGTTGTAGTCTGCCCAAATCAACTACTTGAATTCTGAGCAGTTTTAGAAATACAAACCAGATTTTCTTTTATTTTTCAATATTGGAGATTATATCCAGTGATTTTCTGCTGAGCTACATGTTAATCCTGTTTTATTTTTATTTTGAGACAGGATCTTACTAAGCTGCCCAGTCTAGGTTCAAACTTCAGCTGCATAGGCAAGCACAGCCATGCCCAATTCCAAATATTTTTGTAATATTTTTAAGTTGGATAGAGAAAATTCATTTTATATAATGTAAGATTCCCAATTCTTTTCTCTGATGACTAATAGCTCTAAAGTTTAGCTAATGCTCAGCTCCCTATAAGAAATCCCTACATGGAAAATATCAAAGTAAACTCTGACGTAGTCACAATAGCTAATTTCCTGAACAGTGCTAAGTGAAAGGCGAAAGGAACATTTTTATTGTAAAGAAAATTAGTATTTTGTTTTTATTAACCAAGCATTTTCATTGTCTAAATAATAATTATTATTTTTTTTTAATTTATCTATTTGTGTGTGTGTGGCCAGCTCAGCCCACCAGGAGACAGGGCTGGCTGGCATGTGGTGCTGGGGGATTGAACCGTGCTCCCTCTGTTTTATTAAGCTTGTTCTAAGTAGGTGCTTTAGACCACTGAGCCATCTCACCAGCCCTGTCTAAATAATTATGAAATATTTCAAACTACAAAAAGTTTCAAACGCATTAAAATGAATGGGGGCCGGGGAGATGGCCCAGTGGAATAAGCGCTTCCCTGGCAAGCGCAAGAGCCTGAGTTCAATCCCTGGTTCCGCCAAAAAAAAATTAAAAAATAAAAAAATAAAATAAAACCAATGTACTCCTTAATGAAACATTATTCTAATGTTTAGATCCAGCCTTAAAGTTTAGGGCTTGGGCTATGTAAACAAATTAGTGTTTCTAATTAGTGTTTTAAACATTTTATCATAATTACATGAGTTTCCTATTCTTATAAAAATAAACATTACAGGTATTGTTGAAGAACACATGTACTCTTCTGTTTCCCTTCTTTCCTAAGTTTTGTGTTTTATCATCTTAATGCTTATTTTTGCACTTATACTGCATAACTATAAACAAGATGCAGTGCTGTCTTTTGTTGCTTATTTTGTTTTGTTTTTTTTTGTGTGTGTGTGTTTTCTGAGAGCAGGTCTCATTCTGCATTCAGGCTGTTCCTCAGCTCTTATGTAGCCCAGACTGGCCTTGAGCTTGCAGTCCCCTGCCCCGGCCTTCTGAGTGCTGAGATTGTAGGTGTGCACCAACACACCAACCACGTTCTTAAGTGTTTTTAAACCATATTGATGCTTTTGCAGCTTGCTTCCTGCCATTGTCTTTATTAACACAAATAGTTCATGTTACTGGCTTTGTGCTGTTCCGTTATCTGAATATATCATGACTTCTTATGGGTTCTCTTGTTGATGGCATTTGACTTGTTTTGGTATTGTAGGCAGTACTTATTTCTGTCTCCTTGTGTACATATGGAAGCTTCTCTAGTTAAGTACCTGTGAAGTACCTGTTTCTGGGAGTTGGAGTGCATATACTTTTCCAACTTAATTAGAAATGGTCAAATTGTTCTTTATCATACTTATAGTATTTAAACTCATGCCAGCAGTTAATGAAACTTTCTCCCACACGTGGTATTATCAGATCTTATCACTTAGAATATGATTTTAATTTGCATTGCTGTTCATAAGGATAGTATTCTTGTTTATCTGTTGGTTTGTTGGTCATTTTCTTACTTTTTATGGGACCTTGTAAAGATTATATACCGCTATGTAAAGCCATATCAATATGATGAGCTGTAAAATGCTCAAGTCAACAACTTCAGACATTGACAGTCTTATGGAAAACCCACTACTATTATGGACTACTGGACTATAATGGGATATTTTGCTGAATTCATGGACCTACAGTATTTTAATGACAATGGAATGCCCTTCTCTGACAAACTAACCAGAAAAGGGGGATACAAATGAACGATCATTTTGTATCTGTATACTCAAAATAGTTAGGATAGATGTAAAGCTCCCTTCTCTTAATTCAATGATTAGAGAGGTTTGTTCTAATAGTGTGTGAGATAGGATATCAGGTCTGCATCTTGTACAACAAATAACCACTAAGACAACAATATGCAATGTCTTAATTACTGAAAATGTACTAGTAATTGGTTGTGAAACCGTCTCATTGCTATTTGTTCCGCAATAAAAATATTTTTTGTTTTTTTTTGAATAAAAATATTTTTTAAAAAATAAAAATTAAATACAAATCAATGAACACAAATAAACTTTAATTAGGGGAAAAAAGTTATATGCTGCTTATGTACCCTGCATTACATGCTTGTAGTTAGTGACTTGTGTTCTCTTTGTATATATTAGCCCTGTTCAGAACTTTTTGCTTCCAAATTACTGGCTCATTTTTTTTTATTATGGTACGTAACACTTTTGTATACCTTTTACAATCACATATTCCAGAAAAATCCAATTATAACTGTATTAAAATTACTTTGAATTGATATGCTGAACAATATACCATAGTTGATGCCGTGAAAGTACCTAGTTTAGAATTTGATTAGAATTGCTTTGGATCTGGAGACAGTTTATATCAATAAGATACTGAGTTTTCCTCTCTTTGTACATGGCATGGCATAGTTCTGTAGTTAGTATTGTTTCAGATATCTTTGCTTGATAAAAATCTTTCATATGTATTTTAAATATTTTCTTGAGTACTTTAAAATTTTTATAAATGTAGCTTTAATTGCATAGCAACAGACACATTATAAAAAGTCACAGGTAGGTGCAAAGTAGACGGGACAGAGTGAGCAACCTGTGTTTTCCTCCCCTCCCTCCAGCACGCCTCGGCAGCCTGCTGGGGCAGAAGCGTCTACGATAGCGCTTCTCAGTTGCCTCCTCGTGGAGCTTTCGTAGACATTTCCCAGCTTCCCCTTCTGTGAAATTCTACTATCAGAGGTGTAGTGTAAATGTGTTGATGAGCCATGTATGTATCTGTGCTTTATATGTAAAAAGACTTGCTTTCCTCTTCCTAAAAATGTTCTCCCCTTGAGAGCAGATGTCACACTCAGCAAGACCTGTGCTGTACCCCTTCTCCAAGCAGTGCATCTGTGTGCATAGTTCTCTTTTTTAGATACAATTTATTCACTGAAATATAGAAATCTTTGCCCTACATTTTTGAGAAATGGGTGTATTTGTGTAATTCATACCTCTGAGGAACGAGAATTCTGTCTCTGGAAAAAGATATTTTTAATTATATATTCAAGTTACTTATTGATATTACAGAGAAAACCCCTTTTTTGGGGGGTACGAGGAATCTTTATTTTATGTTTGTTTATTACAGTACTAGGGATTAATCCTAGGGCTTTTGCTCTTTTAAGAAATATTTTAATTTTGAGATAGGGTCTTGATAAGTCCCTCAGTTGCCCAGGCGGGGCTCGAACTTGCTGTCCTCCTGCAGGAGTCTCCTAGAGTTCCTACCTTACAGTGTACACTACCTTCCCCAGCTAAGAAACTTAATTTATAAATGTTTGTTCTGAATGTAGCAAGCTTGCCAATCTCTTCTTGAGTTTGCTATGTAGTTCAGGCTGGTTTTGATCCTCCTCCTCCTCCTTCCTCAGCCCCCTGGGTGCTGGGGTTATGGCTGTGCCACCACACCCAGCTTCATAATTTAGACACTTCCACACATTGTTTTTTTGTTTTTTTTTTTGGTGGAACCAGGGACTGAACTCGGACCCTTGAGCTTGCCAGGGAAGCGCTTAATCTACTGAGCCGTCTCCCCGGCCCTACACACATTGTTGTCTTGAGCATTTTTATTAATGTGTTTTGAACTTTACCAAGTACTTAATTTACATCAGTTTACACAATCAGTTTTTCTCCTTAAATTACAGGTATGCTGAATTAAACAAATACACTTTATAAGATTCAAACTATTCTTACACATATTCTAGGATTAATTTAGTCATAATGTATTTTTTTAATTCCTTACTTAATTGAATTTGCTTTTTTTTTTTTTTTTTTTTTTTTTTTTTTTTTTTTTTTTGTTTTTGGAGAGGTAGAAGTTTAATATTTGCTTTAGAATTTCTGCATCTTGGGGCCGGGGAGATGGCTCAGTGGAATAAGTGCTTCCCTGGCAAGCACAAGGGTCTGAGTTCAATCCTCAGTTCCGCAAAAAAAAATAAAATAAAATAAAAAAGAATTTCTGCATCTTTCCTAAGAGTTATTGTCCTATTTCTTATTATATCCTTAGACCTTGTGCATGAGCTCCCTAGGGCTGCTGTAGCGAATTACCACAACTTGCTCACTTAAAGCAACAGGTGTTTATTCTTTCAAAATTGTGGAGACAGAAAGTTCAATATCAAAATGGGTCCTGTAGGGCCGGCCGGATAGCTCAGCCAACTAAAGCACCTGCTTAGGCTGTGCTGGCCCTGCCCCCGGGGCATGCTGAGACTTCAATTGAGACATGGTGGCACGTGCCTGTAATCCCAGTGCTTGTCAGGCTGAAAACAGGAGGATCACTACGAGTTTGATCTGTGTAGTGAGACACTGTAGACCCTGTACTAAACACATTTAAAAAAAAAAAAAAAAAAAAATGGGTCCTGCTCCCTCTGAAGGCTTTAAGGAGGATTTCTTGAGCCAGGGATATAGCTCAGCTGCACAGTGCCGACCTGGCAAGCATGAGGTCGTGAGTTCCATTCGCAGTACCAAAAAAGAAAAGGAATCTGCTTTTCATAGCGCTTGTCAATTGCTGGTAATCTCTGTATTCCTTGACAAATAGTTGTATCACTCCAGTTGCTCCCTGTGTCTTTCTTCTGTATTTGTGTGTCCAGATTTTCTCTTCCTCTACATATGTTTCTTATTATAGAGCCCTCTGTAATCCACTGTGAGATGGTCACCTTATATTAATCTGGTTATATCTAGAAAGTCTGTTTCCAAGTAAGGTAGCATTCTAAGGTTCCTGGTAGACATAAATTTTAGGAGGGACCAAATTCAACCCAATACATTTTCTGTCAAGATTTTACTAGGCTTGTGTAAGTATTTGGCCCCAAGGAATGACATAAAATTTCATAACTTCTAATTGTAAATCACGATGACTCTGGAAGATACTGTAAAATCCTACAGCACTATAGTGCTGCCTTTATTTCCTCTTGAGAACCATACAGTACAGTGGAGATGAGTCAGGTGCCTGTGTAACATTTATTACCTTGAAGCATAACTTAGCATCTTTTAAGTTTTAGAACAATAAATGCTTTCATTTAGGCTGAGGTTATAAATATGCAGAATAAAAGAAACCCCTGAAGGTTAGCAAGAACACGCATTCTTTACCCATTCTTGAACTCATGGTAGATGGGCTGGGTGCCCAGGTATCCGCATGTGCTTCTTTTCTTTGCTGCTTCCTTTGGTCAAACTTAAGATTCTTATAAGCATGAAAATTGCTGTAAATGCTTGGTACTTTAAGTGACTTTCAAAGTAAGTTGTGCTGTGTTTAAGTGTTGGTTTCTCTGTTTTACATATTTTAGAACTTTATGTGAAATGTAACTATAATTATATAAATTCGTGTGAGTATAAAAAATATTATGCTCAATCTTCATTCCAGAGTTTTTAACTATCATTAATGTAGCCTTGTGAGTAGATTTTTAAAAATCTTCATTCAGATAAAAATTTTCCACAGTGAGATGGTCAGACCAGTGCCTTTTTTTTTATTCCTATAAGTGAAGAAAACTGTAGAAGATAAAACTATGTTAATAAAAAATACTAGTTCAGTATACTAATGAAAATATACTAGTTCGGTGTATGAATAAAAAAAATACTAGTTCGGTGTACTGATAGATACTTTTAAGTTTTTATAGATGATACTAGAAGCTGATAGGATTTTGCATCTTTCATTCATTGTTAAACTGTATTTTTGTTTTTAATAGATTTTATTCACCACATTAATGACACCGACACTTTACTGAGAATCAATAATAGCAACCCTGGTAAGAACTTTGTAGTTCATTTTGTTTATTTGTTCCCCACCTTGTGCCAGAGATTTAAAATAGAATGACCTTATTTTAGATAAACGTTTAGTAAAAAATTGTTAGCTGAGCAGCTACCAAATTGTTAGTAACTGACATGTTAAAAAGACTCCCCAAAAGATTGCGTGAACGTGAGCTGGGCATGTTTAGTCCATACATGTTGTGGATCCTGAAGCCACAAGTCCAAAATTTGAATGAAGTGCTCCAAATATGGTCAGGGCCTGGAAATACAGTGCAGAGTAGAGTTCTTGCCCTAGTTTCAGTCTCCAACACCATAAAACCAAGCTAGTCAATGTACACTCAGTAAAGTCTATGCAGATATTCAAAAAGAAAAAAACCCTCAAAAGTGTGAAACACTTCTGGCCCCAAGCATTTTGTGTGAGAGATGCTATAGCTTTTAAAAAATCTATTTCATACAGGGTCTCACTACACAGCTCAGACTCATAGTGATCCTCCTGTCTCAGCCTCCCCAGCACTGGGATTATTGGCATACAGTATCATGGATTGAACTCAGGTCTTTGCACTTGCCAGGCAAGCCTTAGATTGCTGAGCTTAGGTCTGGCCAAATAGCTAGCTCAGCAGATTAAAGTACCTGCAAGCAGGCGTAGGGGGCAGGGGTTCGATCCTTGGGCCTGCCGTGCTGACCCTGCCCCTGGGGCACGATGAGGCAGCAATCAAGACTGGGCATGGTGGTGCATGCCTGTAATCCCAGCTCTTGGGAGGCTATAAACAGGTGGATCACTACGAGTCCGATCTGGTAGTAAGACCCTGAACACCCTGTAGACCTTTACAAATACAAAAAAAAAAAAAAAAAAGATTGCTGAACTATCTCACAAACTCAATAATCAACATGTTTTTAAAGAAACTATATGCTTTCTAATTCCCTTCTAAATAATTAGTTTTTTTAAATAGAGCTGATTATTAACAAATGCTCTATTGTGAAACCAAATAGAATAGTAAGCTCTTGTGAAATTATTTAAGAATGATTTGTCTCTGATAACAGACAAAATTGCCACCAGTAGGTCAGTATTTAGAAAACTACATTTATTGAGTTCTTAGTTGTCTGAATTAGTTATTTAGGATCCTAGGCAGCTAGCAAGCATGATAATTTCCAGAATTATTTTGGGTTGCATTTTCATTGGTGAATAATTTGCCATTAAGAGAAACCTGCCTTTTGACTTTTTAGCTACTCGTATAACCATTAACCTGAGTCATATTTCTTATTTGTTGTAAAAATAAAGCCAAATATCAGTCTAATATTTTCTTTCCACTGATGGAATGAAGCAAAATTTATTTTTTTTCTCCCTCCATCAGAGATTAAAAATATACCTCAAAACTCTGAAGATTTTCTCACCTTTAATCACATTCCTAATATACATGAAAATAGCCCTCCATTTTTTTTTTTTTTTTTTCCAGAAAGGAGAACTATTCATGGTAAAAGCCAAACAGCACTCTCCAGGGGGTTGATTTTGTGCTTTTTGTGGTCCTCTCTAACATGCTGCTTCCCCACTGCAGTGATTTGCCCGAGTGCTGGGAGCGGAGGCCACCCTGACAACGACTCCATGGCTTTCTACACCAATGACACTGAAGTCCAGCAGTTTGAAAAGTGGTGGAGCAGATCCAGGACAGTGCCCTTTTACCTGGTAGGGCTCCTCCTGCCGCTGCTCAATTTCAAATCGCCTTCATTTTTTTCAAAATTTAATATTCTAGGTAAGGTTCAACACTGATTTATGGAGTATATGTATACTGTATTCTACAGTACTCTGGTCTAACTGGGGAGAGAGTTAGCTTTCAGGCCTGGTCATTAGGTCTAATTTGGTCTTATGTACACAGCATGCTGTTTTTATGTTAATTTGCAAGGTGGCACAAAGAAAAATATAGATGACCATTTCTAGTCCCTTTTTGACTTTCTAAGAGATAAGTTATTTGATTTTTCATGCTCACCTTAATGAACAACTCTACCTTCTTTCTTCTTACAATGTAACTAGAGCAAACAGACCAAAATTTTAGGAGAATCCCAAATGGTTAGTGGAATCCTAGGTATTAAGGGTTAAAAACACTAGAACTTAATAAAGGAA
>NW_004524577.1:38005783-38032652 GCF_000260255.1 Octodon degus
CTTTAAAAGTATTGCACAGAATTGTCACCTGACCTGAAACCTGACATCATTCTCCAACTCAGGCTTCTTAGGTATATTCTGCTTTTGCTCTTTTCCTTGGTGCTGCTCCTGGTTCTTTCATAGAATCCTGTTGCCTCTTTAAAGAAACAGCACTGTTTCTGTGAGTCCTAGTATTTTAGAAACCACCAAAGGAATGTGTTGATACTGTGTAAGATGGCAAAAGTAACTCCCAGAGAGAGCTCAAATCTGATTAACTAAACAACATACAAGGATAAGAAAATTGATAGCTCCTGGGCTGGCCAAATAGCTCAGTGGAGTAAAGCGCTGACTTAGGCAGACACACAGCGGGCCTGGGTTGGACCATGGCGTGCCTGCCCTGCCCTACCGCACTGAGATGACCTTGAGACTGGGTGTGGTGGTGCTCGGCTGTCATGCAGCTATTGCGAGGCTGGACACTGCGGGGTCGCTATGAGTCTGATCTGTGCTGCGAGCCCCTGAGACCCTGTGCTGAAATACAAAAGAAAACTGATAGATCCAAATAGACTAGGGTTTTACCGCCTCTCTAGAAATCCCACCTGTTAGTAGGCAGCCTATATAGTGTACAGTATAGCACAGCACAGCCTAAATAATACGAAACAGTGGGGTTATCTATCACATCAGTGATTCCAGGAAATGGAAAGCCAGAATATAGATAGAAGGCAAAAAGAGGAAGTAAAAATACTTCTCTGTGCCTTTTGCCTCACTGTAAGCTGCTATAATAGGAAAATGGAGCCTTGTGGTTACAAGAGCTTTCCTCTCTTGTTTTCATCCTTTCTGAATTAGCTAATCTTGAAAGCCACAGTAGAGCCTATGCAGCTCATTTGTGGTTTCCTGATTTACTTGCTGACTTTCCAGTGGAACAAGTCTTTTAAAAGCATGTAAACTTATAGAAGGATTTGCTCCATGGGGCAAAACAATCAGCAAACTTCTAACCAGACTGATTATAATCTAACTCCTTAAGCATATTCTGCTTTTGCCTTTTCTTGGTACTTTCTCTACTTTGAAACTTTTTTAGAGGAACCAAAATCAAAGGATTTTCCTAGGTTTTCGGACCATGCTCCATAGTGACTGGACTTACATCATCAAAAGGAATCCTTCTCTGACCTGTGTGTTGTTAAAACATGCTGCATGACTACTTGGCCTTGTCTGTAGTACCTGGAATGGAACCTGGAATCATTCCATCGGTGAATTAGTACTACCCAGTCAGAACCTCATGTAGATACTAGATCAGATTATTCACAAATTGTGTAGTTTATCCCTTTCCTTAGATGTTTGTGATCCACATTCACTACTTTTCTTTAACACTTCACATTAACTATTGTGACAGACATTTCCAGTGTTCCCAATAATCTCTAGTACCCAAAAGGCTGGTTTTGTGGTACTTTATTCTTCTATGTAATTGTACAATGTTGTAATCTTTTGTACACATTGGCCATAGAATGATTACACTCTGTGCAGGTTCATATACATAACGCATCTCAATTCTTTTTTCACCTCCTTTTTTTCTCATCCCCTCCATTGCACTTTCTTCCATTTCTTTTTTTGTTTGTTTGTTTGTGGTACCGGAGATTGACCAGGCAAGCGCTCATTCTACTGAGCTATCTCCCCAGGCCCTCCATTTCTTAATTCTTTTATTTTTATCTTATTTATGTTTTGGGTCTCATACAAAACAAACCCTGCAGTATTTGAGTTTGTGTGACTGATTTATTTTACTTAACATAGTCTGAAAGTGCATCCATTTTCCTACAGATGACTCGCTTGCCCTTCATGGCAGAGTAGTAGTAGTCCATTGTATATAAGTAACCACATTGTCTTTATCCATACTTATTTTTTCTACCAACCTCAGTGCATACATAAATTAAACAGCTTTGCATTCAGCTTTATATAAGCTACTTTTATCCAGCGCTTTCTTAGGCTTCCTCTACATTGATTTTTTTTTTTTTTTCTTTCTGGTAATGCATGTGATTCAGCTTGAATCTTAGTGGGAATAATCAATGAAGGTAATAATGTGCTGCACTTTGTTGAGAATATGGAGATAAAATTTAATTTTAAAGTATTCTGATAATGAAAGTTAATGTTTTCCTTAATATTTTTTTCCAGGCACAGTATCCGTTATCTATTTGATTTTTCTTGTCACTTTGAAGGCTATTCAGTTGGGATTTCATTTGGAATTTCACTGGTTTGTACCAACAGAATTTTTTGTACCAGGTGAGCTGTTTTGTCAAAATAAAGAAATAATAAATTACAATAATGTGATCTTAGAGATCAGGGAGATGGCTCAGTAGAATAAGTGCTTCGTTGGCAAGCACAAGGGCCTGAATGCAATCCCTGGTTCCGCAAAAAAAAAAAAAAAATAATAATAATAATAATAATAATAATAATAATAATAATATAAACTAAAAAAAATAATGTGATCTTTAAGTTAATCATTGTTATATGCTATTCTAAAACAAATAGTGGTATTTTTGTGCTAAACATTTTTACTTATCTTGTTAAGTTAAAAACAGGACTGTGGGGCTGGTGAGATGGCTCAGTGGTCTAAAGTACCTACTTAGAACAAGCTTAGCAAAGCACAGGGACCACGGTTCAATCCCCCAGCACCACATGCCAGCCAGCCGTGCCCCCTGGTGGGCTGTGCTGGCCACACACACACACACACACACACTCACACACACAAACACACACAAATAAATAAGAAAAAATAAAAAAAAAAAAAAAAAAAAAAAAAAAAAACAGGACTGTGTTGAGACTTCTTTGATTTCTTACAATTGGGGGTTACCAAAACTGTTTGCTATTTCTACTGAATAGTTAAAATTCATTTAACTTATTATGCAATTGAAAAATCAGAAACTCATTGTCTCAATAATAAAATATATCCTATGTCCAGTGATATATGAAATAACTGCTCATTAAAATTGTTATTCCCTAATGGGTTTGTTCATATTACTGTTTTCTGGCTACAAGTATGATTATTAAATGTTTGACCTCCTCTTTTTTAATTTTCTTATGATTATAACTTAGCAATTTCTTTGGTTCCCCCAAGCATATTCTGGATGTGATAAAAGCATCATGAAGCAAAAAATAAATCCTGCTAAGTGAGGAGCCAGATTAGATAATGGAATTGACTGTTATACAAATGTCTTGAAAGCTAGTAATGAGAAAATAATACACAATTGTGTTGTTGGCTTAGAACTACTGCTTTCTTTCCGTTTAGCAACCTTCAATTTAGACAGTCTAGATTTCCAAGCCTGTATTCAGTGCCTACTCTGTGTAATTGTTCTTTACCACTCAATTTGTTTCTTTCTTTTAAACAACATTCCTAAGTTTTCCAGGTGTAGATTTGGTGGTTATTGGAAGTTGTTCCCATTTCCATGGTTTTTAAAACATTTGACTACATTAGTTTTAAATTTTTTTTTTTTTCACTTCAAAGCCTGCAAAGACTCAAAAGTCAATGTAGATTCAGAGTAAAGCAACTATTGAGGCTTGGAAAGCACTCTGCTCCAAGACTATGTGTAAAATTGGACATAAATGAAAATAGAAACTTTCAACTAGTTTGTCCATTGACTGACAAAAATAGTCTTAAGATATTCTAAAATTAGATCATTGTGATTTATAAAGAATCTTAATGATAATCATAGAACATGAGTAATAGACATAGGGAGGGAAAAATGGTTATTCAAAAAACAAAAGAATAAGTATTTTATTTATTTATTTATTTATTTTTTTAAAATTTGTTATTTATTTGTGTGTGTGTGTGTGTGTGTGTGGCCAGCTCAGCCCACCAGGGGGCGGGGCTAGCTGGCATGTGGTGCTGGGGGATTGAACCGTGGTCCCTTTGCTTTGCCAAGCTCACTCTAAGTAGGTGCTCTAGACCGCGGAGCCATCTCACCAGCCCCAAGAATAAGTATTTTAATAGACATTACATCATTTATTTCACATAGTTTAGATAATATGAAGGGAGAATCAGGAGGCTGAGTCAGGAAGATTGCTGGGACCGGACTAATAGCAAGGCCCTGTTTCAAAACACACACAGTCTCCAAAATCTGGAAGGGGTGAATCTCTTAATGAGACGTTTATATAAATTCTGATCATCTTTGCTTATGTACTTGTTTGCTTAAGTTTGTTTCTAAAACTTTTTTTTCTTGGCCATGGATTAAACCCATGGCCTCATACAGGACAGGCAGGACTTATACCATGTAGTGCTGAGCTTAGCCGTAAAGGTTTTCTTTTTCGTACCATAGATCCTGTCATCAGCGTTTTTCTCAGGTAGGGGAAAAATGAGAAAAACCTTGCCATATCATCCAACCTTTTCTTGCCTTTTTCTTTACTTTCACAGCAGTGGCATCTTTATTCAGTCATGTATCATAACAGTTTTCCCCTACTGAACTATTCCTGCAGTATACAGCTATCTCCCCACATAAATAGCAAAAATCCATGTGGTTTCATATTCCCCTCAATTATTGCCTCCTTTTAAGGAAACTTTTAGAAACATTGCATATGCTCACTGTCTCCGACTTTTTTCTGTTTGGCTTTGAATCCTGTCCTACCCGACTTTTGCCCCAGCTGTTGCTCTGTGAGAGTGACTCTCTTGTCAGCACAATGCCCACCTCTCATCCCTCTGACTCAGCGGGTGGGCAGGGTGGGCAGCATTAGCCCCCTCTGTCTCCATTACCTCTTTCTTTACCTGACTTTAAAACCTGCTTTTTCTTGATTTGTCTCTGTAGCTGGCTGCTCCTTCTCAAATTTCTGACCTCTAAATTACATAGCTGTCCAGGGCCTAGATCTCCAGCCTCTCCTCTCTCCCGCCTTGTTCCCTAAGGAATCTTATATAACTACCTGGCTTTATATATTACCCATATAATGGTGACTTTTCCCACTTTACATCTCTTGCCCAGCTTCTCCACTGAAGTCCATACTCAAACACCCCTTGTCCCTTCTGAGTCTCCACTTGGGTGTCCGTGGATATCACAGACTTATGTTGACAAAACTAAAAACTTGTTTTCTGGGCTGGGGGGATAGTTTGTTGGTCTAAACACCTGCCTAGCAAGCACAAAGACCCGGGTTTGATCCCCAGTACCTCATGCTGTACCAGCTCCAGAACCCCAGGTGCACTGTGCCAGCCACTGAAACCAGGCATGGTGGCATAGGCCTGTAATCCCAGCACTGAGAAGGCTGAGACAGGAGGATCAATGTGAGTCTGAACTGCTTAGCAAGACCCTGTTTAAAAAAAAAAAAAAAAAAAGTGTTTTCTTCATTGTCCACTTCTATCACCAGTTTGCTTAAAAAGTAGATTCAGGGCTGGTGAGATGGCTGAGTGGTCTAAAGTACCTACTTAGAACAAGCTTAGCAAAGCACAGGGACCGAGGTTCAATCCCCCAGCACCACATGCCAGCCAGCCCCGCCCCCTGGTGGGCTGAGCTGGCCACACACACACACACACACACACACACACACACACACACAAATAAATAAAATTTAAAAAAAAAAAAAAAGGTAGATTCCGTTTTCTCCTTGATCAGGCCAAAACTTTTGCAGGCATCTGTGAATGGTCTTTCTCCACCCTCCACATTCAGTCCATCTACACAGTGTTTCTATTTTACTTTTTTAAAAAAAACTAAAGGGTTGTGGTAGTTGCTTTCTCTCAGTGCTGAGACAAAACACCTGACCCCTAAGGTAAAGGAGGAAAGGCTTATTTCAGCTCACAGTTCGTAGAGGTTTCAGTCCATGGTTTGGAGGTTGACTCTGTCCAGTCAGCAGAGATTTCAGCTGGCCACAAGCAGGCTGACATGGCTGAGGAGCGTTGTGGAGAAATGGCTTGGGGTGTGGCAGTACAAGCAGGAGGCAGGAAGCAGCAGCAGCAGGCAGGCCTGCCTTCCTTCGGTGCCTCTGCATTCTGTCCAGCTTGTAAGCTGTTAACTGGCACCACCCGAGCCCAGGTGGAGTTGCCTTACCCACCATCACACCTTTAATCCACTTTCACATACCCTGCTCCAGCCATCTTTGAAACCACCTCCTATGGCCATGTAGGGCCTTTGGAGCATGCAAGCCATAATACTCCACCCTCAGCTCCCAAAAGTCTCTTGCGATTTGAGGGAAACTTTGCTATGAGCCCCTCTATAAAAGAAAAGAAAGTTAAACACTTCCAACATACAATGGCCCCAGATAAACATTCCCATTCCAAAGAAAGGGGCTAGATGGAAATGGGACCAAGGCAAGGCCAGAATCCATTAGGGAAAATATTAAGTCCCATAGTTGCATGTCTAGCATCTGAGGGAGTTTGTGGCCATGGGGGGCTCTGCCCTTACAGCGGGCAGGTGTTGCTGCTCTCAGACTTCTCTCTCGCACTGGCTCTGCTCATTCCTTGCAGCTTTGCTCAGATGAACTGTGATTCTGGCTTCTCCAGCCTTCTTGGGTCTCTACCAACCATTCAGCTTTACACGCACAGCTTAACGCACTGTGCTCTCGGGCACACTACCTGGCCTCCTGGGCTTGTTTCTGAAATCTGTATGGAACCCTTCCTGACCCCACAACTCTTGCATTCTGTATGCATTTAAAACTAGCACCACATGGATGGTACTGAGGTCTGCCACCAGTTGGAGCAATACCCAGCCTCCTCCTCTCTTGACTGTAAGAGTCAAGTGTCTAGATTGCTGAGCACTGAACCAAACCCCAAGGAGCAACTTCTCTAGGCCAACACCATTCTAGAACTTGGTACTCAGGGGCTCTCTTAAAGAAAATCTTAGACTTTTGCAGCTTTGCAGCCGCAAAGGGTAGAGTAATACTGGTTGTGGGGATGTACTCAGGCCATCTTTTCTGTTCCTTCTCTGCAACCACATTCTCTATTCCATCTTTGTAGTCCACAACTTTACTGAAGCTTCCTTTCTGGCCAGACTCAAAATGTTTGAAATAATTCTGCAGAGCTCTTTGTTCTTGATTCTTAAAATTGGTCTGGCTAAAAGCCCCCAACAGTAGTCATGCATAGCCTCAACATTAGACTGCCTTGAAATTTTGTCTACCAAATTAGTCAGTTACCTTTAATCTCAGTTTCAGGCAAAGTCTGGAGAAGAGCAAATTGCAGACAAGTTTTCTACCACAGCATAATACACACACTTTAGAGTCTAACAGCCACTGCAGTCCTTGCTTCTGACTGAAACCTTCTGAGCCTGGCCTTTACCAGCAGCATTTCGATCAGCATGCTGGTCTTCTGAGCTCTGACCAGACTGTCCCATCATGTTCAGCTTACAGTGTTACAGGGCTGCTACTTCAGCCTGCTTCTCCTGTACTTGCCAAACTCTTCGTAAATTGGAGCCTTTGAACCTCATGGCCAAGGAGTATGACAACAGTGAACCCACTTCTCTCACCAAAATCTGTCTTGGTTACTTTTCTCATTGCTGAGACAAAATACCCAACACAGTTAAAAGAGGAAAGGTTTATTTCACTTTCAGTTTATAGAGGTTTCGATCCAGTCTCCTGGTTCCAAAGCAGGATGGCATGCCAGAGGGAAATCACAGAAAAGAAGAAGTTCATAGCATGGTGGGGCAGGCAGAAGGCAGCAACAGCAAGCCTCCCTCTCCCTTGTATCACTTCCAGGTCTAGCCTTTCAGGAGGTGCCACCCACACCTGGGGGTGACCCCTCCTTAATCCAAGCATGACATCCTTCATCCCAGTCTTGCTCCTTTAATCCATATTTACACATCCTAATCTAGCCACCTTTGACACTCCTTACCTATGGCCTCACGAAGCTCTGGGGGGACATCTACATATAAGCCATAACAGGGGTGTAGGGTGCAGTCATTTACCTCGTGTGTACAAGACCCTGGGTTCAGTCTCCACTGCATCATACACAAAAGAGAGACTCTGACTGCTTCTTTTAATTTCCACCAAAAAACTATGTCAATCTACTATCTTCTCACCTGGATTACCCTGGTACCTGCTAATTAATCTTGCTGTCTCCATTCTGTCTCCTCTACCGTCATCTGTTGTATACACAGCAGTGCAAGTGATATTTTTTTAAAAAATAATCTGCAAAGTCACTAATGGTCTCTTACCTCATTCAGAATGACAGCAGTGTCTGTCATGGTCTGTGATTCTCCTTGCCTCTTCCCTCTTACTCTCTACTCCAGCTGTATTGGCGCACTTACTGGCTTGCCTACTTCTTGGCTTACTTACATACTGGTTTACTTATTCTTCCCCAGAAACGCCAAACACACCCGTATTTACTGTTCCTTCTGTGTGAAAAGCCCTTCTGCTTTTCCAGATATTTAGACATTCTCATTAAAGATACCTTCCCTGACTACCTGCTCACCCCATCCTTCCCTGTGCCATGTTTTTCTTAAGAACTCTTGTCAGTAACAATCTTATATACAAATATTTGTGGTTGTCTAATATTTGTATTAATAAATTCTTGGTTTTGCTCTAGATTTGGAATATTGAGAGACACCCAGTTATTCTAATCTACTTAATTCCTGAGTGTCAGAAAGCAGCAGAAGAAAACAGGTCTATCTGGAGATGTTTCAAAATCTTTTTGGTTCTTGAGTTCAGATAGTGAAAGCTCAGATGCTAAAGGAGTACCTGTCTTTGTTTTCTATTTATCTGTATCCTTGAATTGGATTGTTAACTTTCTGAGCAAAGCGATATTCTTTGGTTTAGTTTTTTTGTGCTTCTGAATTATTGTTGTATCTCAAGTTTTAAAACATTTCCTGGCACATAGTGGTGCTCAGTAAATAATTGTTGAATACATAAATGTGTTTCTTTCTACTCTCTGCTGAATTGCATGAAAATGAAATAAATGTAAAGAACCAGAACAGTAAAGAAATAAATGTAAGAACCAAAGACAAAAGGAATCCAAAGAACAGTAACAGTCAAGAGATGGCAGTAGATTTTTAAAAGCTGAGAAACTGATAGATGTTGATAACTGCAAAGAAAGCAGAAGAGCTAAAATACCTAAGTATGTATAAGAGATTCAGTACATAGAGGGTTGATTTTAGCCCTACAGCCCTTTCCTTCTTTTCGACCTAGCAAGAGAGAAGAAACGAAATCAGAGAGACTGTGACCTTGAGTGCATGTGGTGTGTGGCAGATGGCCTTGGTCTAAGACAGGGATTAAGTGCAGGTGTAGAGATGAATGTGGAATGTTGAGGTTTCTCTTTGCACCTCCTCCCCTAAATTTCTTTCGTTTACCCCTTGGTTTCCAGAATGCTGACAGCTAGGAAAGGATTCTCTGAGAAACTGACAGGCCCCAAAAGAAAGAATCA
This sequence comes from Octodon degus, assembly GCF_000260255.1. Classification (NCBI taxonomy): domain Eukaryota; kingdom Metazoa; phylum Chordata; class Mammalia; order Rodentia; family Octodontidae; genus Octodon; species Octodon degus. The sequence goes on from NW_004524577.1 coordinate 38,015,076, forward strand.
GAGTCCCTGGTAGTTGGGTTCTGCCAGAAATGTATCTTGCTTACGTCAGACTTTGTAGATGTCAACTAAGTACTGCATTTTTAGTGCTTTACCTTTTTTTTTTTTTTTTAAATATTTTTATTTATTTACGTGTGTGTGTGTGGCCAGCTCAGCCCACCAGGGGGCGGGGCTGGCTGGCATGTGGTGCTGGGGGATTGAACCGCGGTCCCTGTGCTTTGCTAAGCTTGTTCTAAGTAGGTGCTTTAGACCACTCAGCCATCTCACCAGCCCCAGTGCTTTACCTTTAAATATAAATAAAAAGGCAAAAATAACAAATATTGGAGTTAAACATCATACATGAAAATGAAAGAGGGGAAAACTTGGAGGAGAAACAATGAAAGGGAAAAATAATGTTTTTTAAGTTACATTTTTAAAGCATTAAAAAGTAAAGTTATGAAACCAGGCCTAGTGCCATGTGCCTGTAATCCCAGTTCTGGGGAGGTCAAGGCATGATTACAAATTCAAAGCCAACCTGTTCAGTTTAGCAAGATTCTATCTAAAAATAAAAGACTAAAAAGGGCTAGAGCTGAGTGCTTCTTTGGTTCAATCCCAGTAAGGTGGGGAAAGAATTATATCCAGGAAGCAAGCACTGTTTAGCTTCAAAGAATGACAGCAAGAAGGAGGGGACTTGTTCTTAAAACTAAAATATATAATAGAAGTTTGAAATTCAGGGGAATGGCTGGGGAGGTAGTTCAGCATCTTAAGCACCTGCCTGGTAAGCACAAGGACCCAGGTTTGATACCTGGCACCACATGCCATGCTGGCCCCACCCCTGGCCCATGCCAAGCTGGCCACCAAAACCAGGTGTGGTGGCAAAGCACTGGGGAGGCTGAGACAGGAGGATCATTATGAATCCAAACTGCATAGTGAGACCCTGTACCAAATACATAATTATTTTGAAAAAAAGTAATAAAATTCAAGGGAATCTTGCAAAATGTGAATAAATGATGAGAAAGAAGGAAAGAAGATAATGCCCTGTGTGATGGTACACGCCTGTAATCTTAGCCTCAGACGAAGAGGTGAGGCAGCACAGTGGCCACCAGCTCTAGGCTGGCCTGGGTTCCATGGTGAATAGACCAGCCTGGGCTGCATAGCGAGACTGTCTAAGAAAAAATAAAATAGAAGAGGAAAAGATAAACCACAGCATTAATCTATTTTTAGAAGAAAGAAAATGAAATTATTAAGAAATTTTCTCATAACTGAAGAATACAAATGTCTATGGTCAAAAAGTGCCCAGCACTTGGGATCACGCCATGCTAAAGTGTATTTATCATAAATTTCAGAATACCCAGGATAAAGAGAAGGCCCTAAACAAAACCAAGATGTGTTGTGTACCTGTACAGAATCCCCACAATAAATGTAATCGTTATGTTTTGAAAACATCAACTAAAAAATATATATATATATACTTTTTTTTTTTTTAAGTGGAGAAAAACAATGTGGGCTCAGAATAGAATCAAACCTTTCAGTAACTCAGAGCTTGAAAAGGCAGTAAAACTTATCATCTGTCATCTAAGGTAAAACCATCATCTATCATCTGAGGTTTCAGGAAAGTTATTTCAGCCTACAATTCTGAATCTCACCACACTCCCACTTAATGATTTTTGCAGAAGGTCTCATACATACTGTCTTGCCTTCCCTGCACCCTTTCTCGACAAAACCCTACAAAATGTGCTCTACCACAAAATAGTAAATCAAGAAACTCGCAGAAAGATGTTGGAGGACAACCCTAGAAAACAGCTGTGCAAGCCTAGTCCGTAGCCAGACCAGATTATAGGATTATAGGTTTTTGATGTTTTATACAGATGGAGAGGAGTTTTCCTATTCTTTCATGTTCAGGGGAAAAGTAATATTAACTAGAAAAGTAAGAAACTAAAAAAGAAAAAGTTACTTCAGAAAAAGAAATCAATACATTTTTATATAAAAGGAAATAAAACCATATTTTCCATGGTTTAACTATTAGTAATGCATAATGTTTTTATTTTATTTTATTTATTTTTATTTTATTTTATTTTATTTTTTGCAGAACCGGGAATTGAACTCAGATCCTTACATTTGCCAGTCAAGCACTTATCCTACTGAGCCATCTCCCCAGCCCTGATGTTTTTAAAAATAACATTCAACATTGATTTTACAAATCAAAATTATAAGTAATTTTATTGAGGAATGGGAAGTAGGAGAGCACATACGATGGTGGTTATAGGATAGCATCAAAGCCATCTGGTAGGAAAATCAGTTATGTCAAAAATTTAAAAAAAAAATTAAAATAAAGGTCCAGGAATATAAATGTACAAAAATAAGCTAGAAAGTACATTTAAGATACACCAGATAGAAGAGTTGAAATTGCTTGCCAGTGGGAAGCAGGCTTCAGGATGGAACGTGTGAGGCAAGAGAATGCTGGGAGTTTGTTGTTGTTGTAAGCCATACTGTTTAACTTTTAACAATTAGTACATACTCAAGACTGAAATTAACTGTGAGATAAAAAACTATTAAATGCTTTAAAACTGACCCCAAAGACTTTAGACACTTACTTTTCAAAAATGGGTGATTTGCCATTTTGATAGTAATACTGTAATTGTATTCCTTGGTTACCATAAAAATAATTCTCTGCTCACATATGTTTTGAGTAGTTGATGGGAGCAGAATACATCTTTTCTTACCATTCATTAATATTTTTACCATTCATTAATATTTAATAGTAACCATTCATTAATATTTAATAGTAGTCCTAAATATAATAAAATTTCTACTTATTTTTTAGGTGTATGGTCAGTTCTTTTTTTAAGGGGGGACTTGCTTTTGAGGTTTTTCTTAAAGTATAAAATTCCTATAGCATGCAGTTTAAAAGTGCACATTTTAATTAATTTTCGCAAACTGAACACAACATACAGTCAGTATTGAGATCAGAATCAGAAATTAGCAGTCATTGTTTCCACACTGTTGTTAAATCCATGCAAGAATAACCCCTATTTAAACTTCTAACGCAAAAAGTTAGTTGTTTTCTGCTTTAACATCATATAAATGGAATATATAACATGTGTCCTTTAGGATCTTGCTTCTTTTAGTCAGCATTGTACTGTGAAATTGATCTGTATTACATGTTTGTAGTTCATTTTTTGTTTTCTCTTTAGTACATGCTTGCACTGTATGCAGTTTGTAAGCATCTTGGGGAGGGGGTACTTGTACATAATGCAGCTAGATTCTTTTTTTATCCCCTTAGTCTTCCCTCCTACCTGTAGGAAACTCCTCTAGGGTTTCCTCAGTCTAAGAAGTCAATATTTGTAATCCCAAAGATACGTTATTGGAATCCTACCAAGTTAATTCATGTCTACCACTCTCAGTACAACCCATGGCAAAAGTAAAGACACTAAAACATATTTTTAATTATTGGGGCATCAAGGGGCCCTAAGTCCAGCCATAAAGATTGCTTTCTGGAACAAAGAGGCTGACCCAGGGCCTCACCTGGTTTTATTCAGTGGAGGAGTGGCTTGAGGAGGAATGACTGAGAATTGTGGGAAGTGGGTGAGTACTGTGAGCTGAGCTAGGTGGGTGGCCTGCATTTACCTCTGCCATATGCAGAGAGAAGGAGATGCAGAGAAAGTAATCTGCATTATGCTATTGAGATAGTATCTAATGTTTTGGGGGGTCTGGTGCTTCAGCTTTGATGTAGTCTTTCAAGCCCCAGAAGTCATAGCCTCTGTCTCAAGGCTTGATCCCATCTGGCATTGCGGAGCATTGGCTCTTCATCCTGTCTCGACCCAGCTCACATTAAAGAGCAGCAGGTGTAGGTTGCCAGGGAAACATGCATGCCACCTTCAAAGACTATCACCAGCACCTCAGCTAGACCAATATACATTGCTTAAGGCCAATTGAAAGATTAAACAAAATTCCTAGCCAGCTCTGCACATAATACAAGGAAATAAGGTCAGGCTCGGCCAAAATGGAGACAGAGTCGCTTTTCTTTCAAGGAGAGCTGCTGAGGTGGTCCTTCACACCTACCTCCTTCCCTCCTCTTCTAAATCTCCTTATCGCATTTTCTTTTTTAAACTTTTATTAGTACGTATTTGCAGTACATAATTAGTACATTCACTGTAAGGAATCAGTATGTGTACATAACATATTACAAATCGTTCATTCTCATTGGTGTTTCATCATATATACTACAATTTGTTTTACCATTTGTGGACATTTAAATTATGTCCAGCTTTTAACTGTTAGGTTAATTGCAACTTCATTATTACATAAGTCCTCATTGAACATATATCTGTCTGTCTCTCTGTATGCCTCTGTCTCTCTGTCTCTGTGTGTTTGTGTCTCTCTGCCTCTGTCTCTCTCACTCTTACTCTTGCTCTCCTTGAGACAGGATCTCACTGTGCAGTTCAGGCTGGCCTGGAGTTCACTTTGTAGCCCAGGCTCACCTCAGACTCACAGTAACTCCTGCCTCAGCCTGTGCACCACCACAGTTGGCCATGACTGCTATCTCTTGAGTGTGAATCTAGGAGTGAAACTAATAGGCTAAGGATATGCATATGTTCAGCTTTCATAAATATTGTCAGACAGCTTTCCAAAATCGTTGTACCGGTTTACATTCCCATCAGCTGGTTGGAAGTTGCAACTGCCCCACTTTTTCACCAACATTCGTATCTCCTATTTTTTGTATCTTTCCTCTCTGAGGTATGTGGTAATATGACATTATAGTTTTCATTTGCATTTCCCTGGGGACTAATGAAGTTAGGACATTTTCTTATGTTCATTGGCCATTTGGATGTTCTCTTTTATGAAGTGTCTTTTCTTCTTTGTTCGTTTTCCTGTTGCCTTTGTCTGGTATTTTTATCACTGATTTATAGACATTCTTTACACACAGTACGTTCTGTCAGATACGTGTGTTGGAATTCTCTTCTCCCTATCTGCTTACATCCTTTCTTGATCTGCCTTTTCAGAGGACTTTGAAAATGACCAGAAGTTTGAGGCTTCTTTAAAACCACTTTGTGAAGGGAAATATTTGTCCTCTTTAATATAAATGCCCTTATTATGGTATAAATACTGTGTTATTTAATAAGCTGTATTTTCTACACAAAGGCTCATACATGGGTATTCATAGCAGCATTATTCATAGTAGCCAAAGATGGAAACAACCAAGGTTCATCTCAGAGGAATAAATAAATATAGTACAGTGATTATGAACCGAGGTATGAGTGTTATTGTTTTTCTTTGAAGATATAAATATGTTAATGCAGAGTTGTTTCTGCTAAACTAAAACCTCAGTATTTGGGTTTAATTAGTGTTGGCATTTGCAGAAAATAAGTGGGCTTGGAGTTGCAACTAACAAATTACTTCACAAGATATTTTAGAGATGATAAAGGTTGGTTGCTCTAAGACACAGAAAGGCCAGCACAATGGAAGGACTTTCTGAAAATTAATAGATCTTAGTGAAAAGCAATCATTCTAAAAATAGTTTAAAGTTTTTTTAGGGGAGGGTTTGAGACAGGATCTCACAACACAGTTTAGGCTGGCCTTCAACTTGCTATGTAGCTCAGATTAGCCTAGAACTTGTGATCCTCCTGCCTCAGTCTCCCAAGTGCCACCACACCCAGCCTCCCTAAAGTAAAATTTTTATCATTTGTGCCTGACTTCTTTTCCTAAAATAATATAGCAAACAGTCAGTAGGCTTTTTCTACATATCTAGTTTTTATTCCAGTGTCCCCTAAAATGGGTTATTGTCTACTATACCACCTGTTTTGCCTAGACTCAGCGGCATTTTCAGGAAAATCATAACCTTACTGTACAGAAAATGAGTTTTGCAGTTATTTGGTAGCAGGCCTCAAAACAAATTGGCAATGCTCTTAAAATGTTATTTTAAGAACCCTTGGAGAGGGTGAAGCACAGACTTGCATTCTGCATGCAGTTAGGGTCAGAACGTATAGGCATCATAGTCTGATGCTTTGTGGGAAGTGTGTGCCTCTGTGCTCTGTCAGCTGAGACCTTAGCAGTGCTTGAGCGGCTACTGAAGTGCCCTCTGCACTGGTATACGAGCTCAGGGCAGGCCGCACTGCCTCTGACCTCACCTCACCAAGTGTGTAGAGAAAGTTGGGAGATAGGAAGAACTAAGCCTCCGCCATGCTTTCTGAATTGTCAGCAAAAGTTGAAGCTGAAGTAAAAGCAGCTGCAGAAATGTCTATGGGAGCAGAGGCTCCTGAAGATACTTGCATTGTTCTATAGCTTTGCACCCGAGTGATTGAAATCTCCAGATACGGAACCCAGCCACATGCATGTTTCCAGAATCCAATGACAGCCATTGCACCTAGTCACGGTTGGCAAGCAAGTTGGAGCGTGGCTGACTGCCCGCCTGTGTGGGTTCTCTTTTGAAACTGGCCAAGCATGCAGCTCCTACAACTCAGACTCTTGGAGCAGAGGAAGCAGTTTCGAGAGCCCTCGTGTCGCGATGGGACACCTGTAAACATGGTCTCATTTCTCATGCTTCCCTTCTAGGCCACGGAAGTCCCAAACGCAAAGGGAAGATTTTTCAAATGCTGAGTCCCCAAGCCATGTTGTGATGCTTCCAGGCAAGATCCCAGTTCTGAAATGGGAGTTAGGACAGAGCCAAATTACAGGCCAAAATGAGGAGCTTAAAGGGATAAGACAGAAGGATAAGAAGAACAAGTAGAGCAGGAAAGGCACTAGCGAAAGCAGAAAGAATGTGAAAACGAGTGAAGGCTTGGGCTTCCTCTGAAGACACTGCTCTCCCAAAAACCCATAATAGAACAGGAGGATGAAGAGGGCAGTAAGACTTAAAAGAAAACAAAAAAGCCAAAATTAAAACAGAAGAGGAGGTATCTGTGAAGAAGAAAAAGAAAAAAGAGAAAGACAAACGCATTAAGAAAGAGCCACTTCCTGAAGAAGAGCCGTGACCGACACAAGTCCTGGCCCAGAGAAAAAGGGAAAAAAAGAGACTCTGAAGCATAATGGGAGGCAGCGCAGTTCTATTGACTGCGCGCTTGACTTGGGTGGGGTGCGCCAGAGCAGCTCTGGTTGGAAACCAAGGAAGGGCAGGTTGGGCCAGGTAGGGATTAGTCAGCCATCCCTTCCAGACTAATTGAGGCATTGCATTAACCCTGTTAACTGTATTATGTCTTCATTTCTTACTCTTCTCCATACAAATAAAACTCTTTCTTTGTAGAAGAATATTATTTTAAAATTTTGTGGAAATTTTTAAAAATACTGATAAGTGGTTAACTTTTTTTAAATCCTGTCAAGCAAAGATAAATAACTATTATTTGTATTTTTGTGGATATTCTTCTAGTCTTTTATCCCCATACATAATTTTTTTAATATATTTGGTATAGGATCTCATTGTGCAACTCAGACTCATAGTGATCTTCCTGTTTTCAGCCTCCCAGCACTGGGATTACAGGGGTGCACCATCATGCCTGGTCTTGGTGGCCAGCTCAGTGAGGAGTAAAGCCATACTATACATGCACTTCAGTCGTGAATATGTTCATAGCATAAAAATCTTCCTCAGCAATATAATTTTTAAAAACTGGATGCCACTATGAAGCTGCTTCTTAGCTTACCCAATCCCTTTAAGTGAATATTTGTTTCTAATATTTTTAAGCAGTACTTTTTAGGTTTGTTATTGAAGAATGGAGGACTTTAAAGTCAGACCCTAAAATTGACTCCTACACTGCCCCATACTATTTGTGTGACGGCAAAAAAGAGTTACTGATACAAAAAACCTACATAGGATAGTGATTTCATGATTTCTTTTCTTTCCCTATTGATTTGTGTAAATATAAAGGTGACCTCAAAGAACCACATAAAGGTATTTTCATATTCTTATTCCTTAGACAGAACAAAGACAACTAATTTTTTTGGCTGCTAATATTTTCTACAAGTCAATTTTAACATTTTTGTTTTGTCTCTTTTTTTTTCTCCTAGAGATAAGATTTCAGTTTCCACAGCTGACTGGAGTGCTTACCCTTGCTTTCTTTATTCATAATTGTATTATCACACTCTTGAAAAACAATAAGAATCAAGAAAACAATGTGAGTAATTATCTGAGGAAATGACTTCTGTAACTCCTGAGGATAGACTTTGTAAGTCAGTGTTTTAGGTACTTTATGTCTGGAAGAGAGTTACACTTTGTTTGTCTTAATTTTTGAGTTTGAACCATAGAGTAGTGGTCAGCAAACTTTGTCTGTGAACGTGAGGTGCAAATACCTGGGTGCAAGTCCAAATACAAACACCTCACTCTACTGCCAGGACATGAAAGCAATAAATAAACAAATGAATCTGTTACCACAGGCAAAAACACATGCTGTTATCTCAGCACTCTGGTCAACTGAGGCAGGAGGATGACAAGTTCTAGCCCAGCCAGAGCAATTTGGAACTTAGGGAGACCCTGTCACAAAGTTTAAAAACTTTAAAAAAAAAAAAGTTTTGTATGTAACTCAGTGCAAAGGCCTTGGGTTTAACCCCCAGTACCAGGATAGATGAGTGGGTCGATGGATGAATGGGCAGATGGATAGAGTAGATAAAGTTGTGTTTCAATGTTATTATTTAAGACAACAAAATAGGTCAGATTTGGCTTGTCAACCATAATTTCACAGCGCCTGATATAGAGCAACTAGTAAAATGGAAGGAAATGTAGCTAATCAGCCAATAATGGTAAAAATTATAATGTGGTAAAAAAAAAAATGATCTAAAAGAAGGTAAGAAAAAGGGAAAGAACACATGGGACAACAGAAACAAATAGCAAGATAAGAGAGTTAAAGACCATCATATTGATAGTTGCATTTAATATAAATGGTCCATACATTTCAATTAAAAGATGCAAAACTTGAACACCAAATTTATGGGGCTTGCAATGGAAGCTTTCCCGGGGGAAAGTATAACTGAACATCTACATTAAAAATGAAGTATCTGAGGCCAAAGCAATAGTTCAGCGGCATAAGTACCTACAAGGTCCTGAGTTCAATCCCCAGGACCAAGAGGTACAAATGAAAGGTCTCAAATCGAAATCTAACCTTCTATCTTACAATACTGAACAAAGCAAACTAAAACCAAACCACGGTGAAGTTAACCAGCTACCTGTTGCCGTGTGGGTAGACTGTAAGCTCACTTTGGTAGTTTCTAACCATGTAAGCAAAAATCATGATGAAACTCTACTAGACGTCTCTACAGTTATTAGCAAAATACAAGGGAATGTGCTATTCACTACACATGAGAATTTTTTTTTTTTTAATTTAGGGAAGGGTCTACAGGGTGCTCAGGGTCTCACTACGAGATGGGACTCACAGTGATTCTCCTGTTTACAGCCTCCCAAGTGCTGGGATTACAGGTGCATATCACCATGCCCAGTCTCAATTGCCATCTCAGCACACCCTGGGGTTGGGACCAGCACAACAGGCTCAGGCATTGAACTCCTGGCTCCTGTGCCTGCTTGCAGGCACTTTAATCCACTGAGCTATTTGGTTGACCCACCTGAGGATTCTGAGGTTTGAGTAAGGGGTAGTATCTAGGAGACTCATTATGAAAGCAAAAAGCATCCTAAGTACAGGGAAGTTAGCTCTCAACTTAGGGAAGAATATGTCGGCCTCTTTCATTTTCATCTTTACTGGGCATGTACGTGGCATGTTACTTGTAAGTGGAGTTGCAATTGAGTAAATCTGGATTTTCCATATTTCTTAACTGCCTTCACATTTTGTTTTGCTCATATGTAAACAATGATATCTGTTGGGGTTATAAAAATTAAATAGTATGAAATATACACATTTAACATTACCTAAAATATAGTAGGAGCTAGACATTCTTAGCTTGTTTACCCATTACTGACATTTATAGCCTGTTTTCTGATGTCGACTTATAACAGATACTCAAACATGCATCTGGAGAAGTGGAACTCTTGTGTATTGCATCATTCTGTCCATAAGGTAGTAAAGCAGATTTAACTGTCAAAGTCTCCCTAGTGACAGAACAACCATGTATACCTAGTAGCCTGGGGAAGAACCAATTATATTGAGCTTTGTTTTATGGCACTGGAAATTGAACCTCTGTTGCTCTTTGTGTGTTTATTTTGAGACAGGGTCTCATCAAGTTGCCTAGGCAGGGCTTGAATTCGTAATCGTCCTGTCTCAGCTTCCCAGAATGTTGGGATTGCAGGCCTGTACCATCTCATGCTTGAATCTTAACCACTCATACATATGTTTGCATGCTTTGTGTGTAGTTTATCTTATAAGAAAACTGCCTCAAAATAATTCACTTGCAGGCAGTTCTCATGTTGCATGGTTCCTCCATGCACAAATTGCAGTTACTAAGGTTTAGATTATATTAGTGTCCTAACATGATACCAATTTCAGTCACTACAGGGTTTGACATATGAATACTTGCATAAAGCAGTGGCTGCTAGCTTTCCATTTCACAGATTAACATGCACATCACGGAGACACATTGTGAATAATGGCCAGTCGCATCACATCTTTCAAAGTCTGTCAGGGATTGTTCACTTTATATGCAGCCCGTGAAGCAGGTAGTTGTGCCGGCTCTTTGTCTGCAGTGGTAAGCCCATGTGCTATTTTACCAAAATTGATAATTGAAAGAAAGAATTGGCAAACAAAGGTGAAAATGCAGCGATAAAACAAAGAGTAGTACATGGAAAATGAAATTTAAATAGAACGTAAGGGAAGTTGTAAAAGAAACAGCTGATTGTGGAAGTGTTGGCGATACTGCAGGACTAGAGACGCAGCCGGCAGAAGTCAGGGAGAGTAACCTTTTCAACATGAACTTTCAAAGGGTTGTGATGAGAAGGAGGAAGATGGCCCAGAGGAGGTGACACTGTCAGAAAATCCCCATTGGAAGAATTCTCAGAGATATTTCACAACGTTGAAAGCACAAATAGATGAAATATTAGAAGTAAAACAAAGAGTAAAGAATGCCAATGCCATTTCAACTTTGTCACTTGAACAAGTCTTTTTTTTTTTTTTTTTTTTTTTTTGTGGAATCAGGGATTGAACTCAGGCCCTTGCACTAGCCAGTGAAGCACTTATTCTACTGAGTTATCTCCCTGACCCCTGAACAAATCTTAGAGACTTGAAGACAAATGTTTAAATGCTGATATTTTCTTGCTCTCTTAAAACCATAATATGAAGTGATGTTCTAGCCTTCAAAAAACCAGTGGTGTGTCACATGAACTTTTTTTTTTTTTTTGTATTTTAGGGAAGGGTCTACAGGGTATTCAGGGTCTCACTAGTAGATCAGACTTGTAGTGATCCGCCTGTTTATAGCCTCCCAAGAGCTGGGATTACAGGTGCACACCACCATGCCCAGTCTCAATTGCTGTCTCACTGTGCCCCAGGGGTGGGGCCAGCATGGCAGGCCCAGGGATCGAACCCTTGGCCCCTGCACCTGCTTGCAGGCACTTGAGTCTGCTGAGTTTGTTTGGCTGTCCCTACGTTAACTTCTTAAAGTATTAATAATTACTGATGAGAAAATTAACATTTATGAGGTACTATGTGTCAGCAACATTCTAAATATTTTATATATATAAATAGATATGTTTTGTCCTTTTGATTATGCTGACATTGGCTTATGTAATATATCAAGCTAAATGGATACTATATTCTAAAGACTCTTTGTCACTGAAATTATCTAATGATTGTACCTTTCAGTTTACCTCTTGAGTTATCCAAGTCTTCCATGTTACGTTAACTTTTTGAAATTAAAGTCAGAAAATGGGAGGCTTACCGAGGACTCTGAATTCACAGTGCCGCTGTTGAGTTAGGCAGCCCAGCCGCAGAAAACAGGGTTATGAAAGTGGAAAAGAAAATGAAGGACTAGGAAAGCCTCCTTTTCTGTATAATTCTTTTGGACTTGTTTCTCAAGACATCCGCAGGGAAACAAGTAAGACTCCTAATTGGGTGTGCTAATTAGATTTTCCAAGTTTAACTTAATATTTGTGCATTTTTTCAGTAAACATAACTTTATTTGTGTAACTGGGAGAGTAGGGCTGAAGGTCATCCACTTCCTTTGCTACCAGCAGAATAGCCAGTCCCTGTACCTGCTGCGTGGAAATGGGGATAAACTCTCGCTATATCTTCACTGTTTGAATCAGAACCTAAACAGTGCTGCTTTACTTTTATTTTGTGCAGTTTTATTCAGTTTATTGTTCTGCTGGGGGTGTTTTGCAATGCAGTCTTCCACTGTAGTTCAGGCTGGCCTTAACACTCACAGTGTAGCCCAGACTGGCCTCAAACTTGTGACAGTCCTTCTGCCTCAGCCTTCTGAGGGCTGGGATTACTGGCGCCTGGCTACCCTGCTTTGTTCTGTGAAACGATTTGAGTTGCCTTGTATCTTAATTTGCTACTTTGTTCTTCATATAACTCTGTGGTTTCCTTGGCTGTGCACTAGTGGAGGTTTTAATAAGTGTTCAGGCTAAGTCTGTGGCCACTTCCTGTTGTTTTTCTTCGTGAGCGCTCTACTCCATAGTACGTTCATTATGAGTTCTAACTGGCGGCAGAGTGTGGCTCCCAGGCCGACTTGCCGGACTGGCCCTTTATAAATCCAAGCCTCATTCTAATTGATAGTCTGCCTTGCTCCCCTACCATCAGTCCGTGAGCCATGGCTTAGTCATGAACCAGAGTAGGTCACCTTACTGATACAGAGTTCTTGACGTAGTGCCAGTTTTACTGTCATGTGTGTCTCTTATGGAACGTGTGTAGTTTTACTTTGAGCCTCATCTTCTAAACGATAGCTTTTTCTCTCTGTTCCCATTAAGGGATTTTAGGAGGCCAGATGTTGAGGCATAGCACAGTGACGGCTTGGGTTTGAGCAAAGAATAGCAAGTCTCACATGTGCACGCTCCTCAGGGGTGGCCTATTTCCCAGCTCACACTAAACCTCAGCTGCTTTTCTAAGAAGAACAGCGTTCCTGTTCATGAGAGCATTTCCAGATGAAAACTGATAGGCGTCTCCTAAGTTCTCCTGAGTACTGTCAAACAGTACTCATCTTAGCACTGTTTACAGATCTTACAGTACTGATCTCAGCACTGTATTTTCATATACAGCTCTGTATGTGTTGTTACATTCTTTGTTACTCATAGGCTATTGCCTCTTTCAGGTTTTGCTTATTGTTGTTCATTATAAGTATCCTGCAGACTGGAAATGTCTCCATCGCTGTAGCTGAGGACATGCCTTTTGGAACCAGAAAGACCTTGATAGAATATTGGCTTCACCAGCTACTCACATTGTGACCATGCACAAGTTTTGTAACTTTGCTCGCCTTAGTTTGCTTATCCATGAAGTGGAGAGATTGACTGTATCTGGATCATAAAGTTGTTATGAGGATGAAATCAAATATGCATAATATGCTTAGCACAGAGCCCAGCACCTAGAAGCAATTAATAAATTAAACTGGGACCGGGGACCTGGGTTCTATCTCTGGTGTATGCTGAGATGGCAATTGAGACTGGGCGTGGTGACTCATGCCTATAATCCTGGCTCTTGGGAGGCTGAAAATGGGAGAATCACTACAAGTCCCATCTATGTAGTGAGACCCTATAGACCTTGTATAGACTAAAAAATACAAATAAATTAATTAAACCAATGTATTATATTTATCATACTTACTAAGTTCCTTTTGTATGCCAAGTGTTACCCTGGTATTAGGGATATAAAAATAAAAAAGCTGGACCAGGGAGATAGCTCAGTAGGATAAGTACTTGCCTGGCAAGTGCAGGATCCTGAGTTCAATCCCTGGTAGCATGCAAAATAAATAAGTAAATAAATGTAAAAAAGCCCAAGTCCCTGTCCTCAGGATCTCAAGTAAGATGGCTTGGATCAAGTTAAAAGCCAATAGAAAAGAATAGTGGTGCATACCTGCAATCTTAGTATTTGCCTCTAATCCCAGCACTCAGGAGGCTGAGGCAGGAGGATCAGTGTAAATTCAAGACAGCCTGGGCTACACAGTAAATTCAAGCCCAGCCTAAATGAACTACATAGTGAACTCTGTCCCCCAAAAAATTGAAAAATAAATACATTATATATATATATATATATATATATATATATATATATATATATGTATGTATTTTATAGTATACTATAAAGAATACTTTTTTTTCTTCCAGGAAGGCAGCCCAAAATAAGGTGGTAGGGGGCCAGGGAGATGGCTCAGTAAAATAAGCGTTTGCCTGGCAAGCTCAAGGACCTGAGTTCAATCCCCACTTCTGCAAAAAAAAAAAAAAAGAGAGAGAGAGAAAACAAAATAAGGAGGTGACCACGTAGTATACAAATTAAAGGCTGTCCATGGAATGATGGGTGTCCCTCATCTCGTACAGTATATAGCTGTTTGACATAGCTGTTTTGCCTCCCATTTGGGATTTTTTTTTTTTTAACAAGGCCACCTCTGTTCTTAAGTGGCTTGAGTAGGTTGAGGGTAGAATGTCTTTTAGGTATCATAATAGAAGACAGTCATCCCTTGATAGGAAACTGGGTATTGCCTGGCTCCTTTCTGTTCTCCCACCAAGTTTAAGGCTACCCTGTGGATAACTGAAATCTAGCATACCACAGGCCCTAGATCTCCATGAATTAAAGGGAAAATTTTTTGAAACATCTCCCTGGAAGTTTGATCACCCTCCCTTCCCTCAACCCTGAAGAATGAGCCCTTCCAGAGGCCAGGAAGCAATCTACATAAGCTTGAAGCTCTACAGGTCTACCCATCCAATGTGGGGTATGGAATCCCTGGATTGTTCTCAAGCTGATTGTCTATTTAATCCTGACAAAGATTTCATGTATCTGGTTACTTGCTCTTTAACTGGTTGGTTGGATGGTTGGAGGGATGGATGGTTGGTTGGTTGGTTGGTTGGTTGGTTGGTTGGTTGGTTGGTTGGTTGGCTGGATGGCTGACTGGATGGCTGGCTGGCTGGCTGGCTGGCTGGCTGGCTGGTTTTTTCAGACAAGGTCTCACTATGTAGTTCAGACTAGACTTGAGCTCTGTAGGTATCCCAACCTGGCCTTGAACTGGCAGTGATCCTCTTGCCTCAGCCTCATGAGTGCTTTTTTAACTGAATTTATAGCAGTTCAAGTTTATAAAACTTGACTATTGCTGCAGCCCATTTAAGGAGAAAAATTATCCAGAAAATTAGAAATGTTTCCTAATTCCAAATGTCCAAACATTCTCACTGTTATCAAGCTTTAAAAAAAAAATTGTGTATGACTTTTTAATCTGTTTTCTTAGCTTTCAAAGTAATCTGTGTTTAAAGTGAAAACTGAGTGGGCTTATTGCCACACACAGTTGAGTTGTGCTAAATCGTTTGGCTGTCACTGCAGTGCTGAGAGAGACAGCCTGCATCTGTGGAATCTGTCCTGTCTGGACCCGACAGCTGGCTGCACTCGGCATTTCGGAGGGCGGGCGGGAATAGCAGTGGGAAGAAGCAGTCACTTTATTTACTGTTCTGTGTTTGTTTACTGATTCCAGTAATAACATTGTACAGTTACTTGAACAGCTGCCCTTTGATTTCCATCTGTTTACTGTTTAGGTTCATTGGGCTTGACCTTAGCTCTTGCCTGTTGTGTTCCCTTTGATTAGCTCTCCTTTATTAAATGTTTTCATGTGTTCTACTCCCTTGTGGTCTAGGCATAATTTTGATGACTTAATTTACTAAAGAAATAATTTTTTTTTAAATTCTCAGTCCTACTGAAGATGACTTATACTTTCTTGTTGCTCCTTAGCCTTGTTGATAGTTAAATATTTTATAAATAAATTACCTTTTGGAATTAAGTCAGAATTTCAGTCATGTGAAGCCACAGTTTATGTTAGCTTTCTAAGTCTGCCAACAGGTAACTTAGTGGATGTACTCCAGGCTAGTTTAAAAAAAAAAAAAAAATTGGCATGATAATTGTGGTGTGTGAATTTTGTTTTAGTTACTTTCTGCGAATAGATTGGCCAGAAGGGGTACACGCATATATACACAGGGCTAAAAAAATAAATTCTGTAATTTTTACTTTTACTTAGTGTTAAATTGTTGCAAATTTCTTCCTGTTGTAGGAACTTTATTTTATGTTTGTCTATTTCTAGGTGAGAGACCTGTGCATCGCCTACATGCTGGTGACGCTGACTTATCTCTATATCGGAGTCCTGGTTTTTGCTTCGTTTCCTTCACCTCCATTATCCAAAGAGTGCATTGAGCAGGTACGGCGCTGTGTACCTTCTCTGTGTGATTGTTTATAACTTCATGTGTGAATAGTACGCAGGATGATAACAGGGAGATAGAATAGCACACAGGCCTGGGTCTGAATAAATCTTTACCATCTATTTGAAGTAAGGAATTTTGATACCTTCCCCATCCTGTCTGAGTTTGTCTCCTTTTCTATGAAATTTTATAAAATATATGCCATTTGAATTTTACATGTGTCCTGAATACTAGGCACCTGTGTGCTCAAATATGACTACTATCGTGTATTATATTTCTCTTTGTGTAGAGAACAATTACCAGGAATTC
The DNA here is from genome assembly GCF_000260255.1 of Octodon degus. Taxonomy (NCBI): domain Eukaryota; kingdom Metazoa; phylum Chordata; class Mammalia; order Rodentia; family Octodontidae; genus Octodon; species Octodon degus. The sequence goes on from NW_004524577.1 coordinate 38,031,607, forward strand.
TTGTGAATTTATACAACATCCACATTGGATTCACTAAGTCTCTTATTTTCCAAAGCCCAGATCTGAAAGTGCCATGGCTAACCTGTTTGTTCATCTTGAATGATAAATCTGACTCACACTCAGATACTGAGCACCAGACAGCAAAGCAGGACAGGGTGTGTGTCAGTTAAAAAGAGGGAGACAGCACTCATGGTGGCCTATAGTCTCAGCACTTGGGAGTCTGAGGCAGATGGGTCCCAAGTTTGAGATCAGCTGGGGCAACATAGCAAGTCCTGGGCTGACCTGTGCTCCAGAGGGAGAACCTGCCTCAAAACAAAGCAAAAGACAAAGCCAGAAAGGGGAAAATGAATATAAAGAAAAATCTTGCTGTGTATGATGTCACATGCCTGTAAGCCCAGCACTCTGGAAAGCTGGGGGCAGGGGTAGGGAACCCATTTTGAGCCCATTCAGGGCAACTTTGAAACTTTAAAAAAAAAAAACCTATATCAAAAATAATAATAATAATTCTAAGGGCTGGTTGTGTAGCTTACTGTGACAGCTTCATGCTCAACCCCTGCACTACAAAGAAAGCCTTATACCAAAAAGTTGCCATGAGTAAAAATTTGCATTTAGTTAATCAAACGTTTGGGAATAATACAGTATCTAATGTGACTGAAAATTTTCTCCGGAAAAACAGTATTTTGTAGGTGATTTTCTAGTCAGGAGAAACTGCTGTAGGTAGTCACTAGAGTAGAAAACAGGGAGGTCAATCTTCTGCACAAGAGAAGAGGACCGAGAGATGATAGGAGAGAAGAGGGCATGAAAGGAAGAATGAAATGTTAGGTCTGTGAACCAACTCCACATGAGAAATGTGATCATTATGTGCTGCAAACAGGCACCAAGAAAGATAAAATATTAAAAAAAAAGACAGAGCATGGTGGTGCACACCTGTAATCCCAGTGCTGAGGCGGCTAAAAACAGGAGGACTGCCTCGAGTCTGAGCTGCATAGTGAGACCCTGTACCAAATACATTAAAGAAAACTGCTCTAAAAGAATATAGTGGGCTG
>NW_004524577.1:38033397-38034749 GCF_000260255.1 Octodon degus
GGCTGATTTTAAACTCACTGTGTAGCACAGGCTGACGGCAAAATCTTCTCCAAGTACTAGGATTATAGGTGTATGCCAGCACACCTAGCTTTAAAATTCTGCACTTAACTTTTTAAAAAGATATTTACCCAAAAAAAGGATTATGAAAGAATGTAGAAATAAATCCTTTTAGTGATAGGCTGTACAATCAAATACTAAGTGGTAGATATAATCTTACGTTATTGTGTAATGTTCACTCAGAAAGTGCTATAGTGCCTCCGAGGAAGAAAATCAAGAGAACTAATAAGGATAAAGTAGCATGAAGTGAGCTTGCCATTTAAGAATATTAAAAACTAATATGGGCATCATGCTTGAACCTTAGAGAACTTTATGTTTCTCGGTCTATCCAGTCTAAAAAAAAAAATTTTGTGCTGTTTTAGTGTCAGATCAGTTGCAGCCTAATACTTTTATAAAACATAATAACCAATATAGCAATGATAAATTTCACTAAAAGTTTGTAAGCAGTTCTTTTCCATTACTGTTCTTCCCTGAAAGAGCTTCCAGGCATTTTGTTACAGGGCCTCAGTGCACATCCCACAAGCTGAGTAACGCCTGTGTCCCAACTAAGTCGAAGCCACCCGTTCTGTGGCACTTACCTCAAATGTGAATTTTAACATTATCTTGTTGCCTTTCTTGATTCAGAATTTTTTAGACAACTTCCCTAGCAGTGACATCCTGTCCTTTGTTGGAAGGATCTTCCTGCTCTTCCAGATAATGACCGTCTACCCGCTCTTAGGCTACTTGGCCCGCGTCCAGCTGCTGGGCCACCTCTTCGGTGACATTTACCCCAGGTAAGAGCACTTCCCTTGACCGACAAGATACGCCAAGGGTCCTGTGCAGAGGTCAGCTTGAAGCATGAGCAAGCCTTTTACTATAAAAATTTGCCTAATGGAAATAGTTACTAAGGATAGCTCACTGGTGTTCCTTTCCCAGAAGAGCTTTAAATATAGAAGCCGCTCCCTTATCCTGAAGGATTTAAAGTTTAGTCCTTTAGCTCTGATACCAGTTATATTTATCTTATTATTTGCCTGCTGTTAATCTGCACATTACCATGAGTTTATATAGTACCTGTGTTGGCACATGAGCTGCTGAAAAGCAACTTTTAGTTACTGGTCCTTAATACTTGAGTGTTTATTAATACTGTGCATGTTTACTTAAATGATCATATTTTAAAAGTGAAAGTGAGATATAGAATGAGTTTTAATTCTCGATATAAAACAAATTTAAATTACTATGGTAATTACCCTGGGCATTGAGGAGCTGTGAGTCCTTTTGTTTGTTTATTTTTTTTAAATTTAAATCATTTATTTATT
>NW_004524577.1:38035987-38050014 GCF_000260255.1 Octodon degus
CTAAAAAGAATTTTTTTCATTGAAAACTCTGTCTGCTTTCCAGCAGAAAATTAGGTTTTCCTCGTGTTTTTGTATTGACTATTATTTTATATTGTTTTCATTTAAATAGGTTTTAAAAAATCATTTTAAAAAGGGCACATTTTTTCTTCTCTTTTTTTTTTTTAATGTATTTGGTACAGGGTCTCACTACACAGCTCAGACTCATAGTGATCCTCCTGTTTTCAGCCTCCCCAACACTGGGATTACAGGCGTGCAACACCACGCCTGTTCTCGGCAGCCAGCTCAGCGTGCCTGGGGCTGGGGCCTGCATGGCCTGTGGTGCCAGGGATCCAACCTGGGTCCCTCTGCTTGCCTAAGCAGGTGCTTAATCCGCTTAGCTATCTTGCCGGCCCAAGGGGCACTTTTAATAGCCTCTTCAGATAACTGTGGATATTCTTTATTGATACTGTGCCATTGGCAACAAAGTCTGCCAGTGATTTTCTTTGAAGTGACAAGCTCATTGTCGGTCAGCCAGGTATGGTACACATACCAATAATCCTAGCACTCAGGAGGCTGAGACAGGAGGATCCTCACCAGTACAAAGCCAGCCTGGGCTACATACTGAGACCTTGCCTCAAAAAGCCAAAAAGAAAATGTCTACCAAACATCCAAGTTTTGGTTAATCATTGCTACATTTCAAGTAAAAATATAGCGTTTCTCTACCACAGCTAGATGGGCCTACAGCTGGGCTGTGCAGGTGCTGTGCCTTCAGTTCATGCAGCAGATGTCCTGTATTAGACATCTCCCCTGTGATCACACAGAATGTTAGAGAGACGTGTCGTCAGTGCCGTACAGCTGGGCTCTCCTTCCTTATCCGGGACCTTTTCTGTATGCATCTAAGATGCTGCAGATCCCACCCGGGCCCCCCCATCCTTGGTACACTGTACCTCTGAACTGTACCCAGTTCTCAGGGACAGTTTAAAATTAAGAAACTCTTTTTGAGAGGGTTTTGCAGTAAAGAGTATGTTCCATACAATTCAGTGTGGTTGCCTCTATCCAGGGATCGGCAGTTTTACCAGCATTGCTTTTGCCAAGCAAATTATGTCGTATAATTAAAATAACTTTATCCCTAAGACTTCTTGAAAGGATATTGGGAAACCCTTGGGATTCGTGCTCATGTTTTGAGAACTCCTTACTTTGGAAAGTCCACAAAATTTTTGTTTTATAATACAGAAGTAGCCAAGGCCCAGCCAGTATCTTGGAGTTCTGAAGTAATTTTAAAGTTGGACTTGCTGAATAAATAGTAGGATCTTGAAGCCAGGCATCTCTGTAACTTATGAGGATATATAACTAATAGCTTATTCATATAAATAATTTTCTTTATTTTAATCCTCTTTCATCTTTATCTGGTTTAAGTAACCTTCAATAATTTCAGCCAGAAGGTTGCTTTGACATATATATTTGGCTTTTGAAAATCATTTTGGGGAGAATTGTAATTATTTCTTGAGCATCTGCTTACATTTATCTTTATCCAAAACTGATTCCCAAACTTTGAATTGTTAAAATGTACTTAAAATATTTAGCAGATATTCTACTTATGGTAAATAGTGAATAGCTTTGAGTCAGTCTGTCCATTTTGCCTTTCCCTTAATATAAAATCATCATTATTATAAATTTAAGATAAATACTTCACAAAAATTGTTAAACATAGAAAAGAGGCAGTATTGCCTGAAATCCCAAATCATCCAGTCACTACTACAGAAGTGTGTTTCTTTCTAGTAGTTTTGTCAGATGTTTTTGGATCTGTACATGTGCTTAATATCTAGCTAGCTTCTTTCCAAATTGTTCAGATGAATTTACCATTTAAGTAATAATGATAGGTTTAATAATTTTTACTCTGTTCTTTCAGGTAAATTGTTGCCTGGCTGTACCTAGAATTCTCCTGTTTTCCACATATACCTTTAAGTTAATAGCTATTGTTATTGTATGGATTCCGTTGTTGGGATAATCAGGGTGGGTCAAAGAATGCGAATCGGGTGTTTGATGCCACGTTATGCCGAGAGCTCTTGCCCGTCTGTATAGTGGCATTCAAGGCCAACTTCACGGTCTCATGATCAGCATCAAGTGCCATGGTTGCCTCCTACATTGTTGTGATTTTGCTGATCTACATAAGCACTCATTTTAAAGCTATTAAGAATAAATTTTAATCTCATATTAATAATGACAACTTGCCTGTTTTTCTCTCTCTCTCTTTCCTTCCCCTCTCCTCCTAGCGTTTTCCACGTGCTCGTTCTTAATGTGATTATCGTGGGAGCTGGTGTGGTCATGGCCTGCTTCTACCCAAACATAGGCGGCATCATAAGGTACCTCATCCCCTTTGTACGCTGATCTTTAGCTTCGTGCTTTTTGTGTTGCTGCTGCTGTTGTCACTGTTTTAATTATTTGAACTTCTGTCTTTTAAACTGGTAATATTAAATGTAGTTCCCTAATATCAACTGAGATGTTTATTAAATTCCATTTCTGTTTATTCTGGTGGAGAACTGACTCTGGAAAGCCTCCTTATCCCTTAGTCTAAGTCGCTTCTATCTCTCCTCCTCTCTTTCTCTCTCTTCCCCTCTCCCTCTCCTTCTCCCTCTCTTTCCCTTTTCCTCTCTTCCTGCCCTGTCCTTTCATCCCTCTTCCTCTCTCTGTCTCTGTCTCTCTCTCTCTATCATCTATATCTATCTATCATCTATCTATCATATCTACCTATGTATCTATGTATCTGTCTATCTATTTGGACTTCCATTGTGTTTAGAATGTCCTTTTTATGTTAAGGCTATCTCCTATCTTCCTTAATGCATTTCCATTTAAAAACATATTTTAATGTCAATTGAAGTAAGAATGTAAGAGTTGAGGTCTCAGGTGGCTCTCCCATTAATGTCCTTCCCCTTAAAAAGCTATGAGTAGGCATAAAGTTGTGACCTCAGAATCTCATGAACACTGGGAATGACTTGATTTCTCTTCTTTAAAATAGCCCAGCTGAGTCATCCTTACCTAAAAAAGTAAGGAGAAAGTAGAGAGGAGATTAGTATCTGATGCTTACTGAATATAGAGACTTAGGAGTTCCTACTAAGCTATTTCTCCAGAAAACTGGGAAAGGGAGAAGAAAGTGCCCGTGTCTGTCACAGTCTCACATTGAGTTTTGTTGTTATCTTTGATAATTACCCCGAATGCTGTCCCAGCAGCTGTCAGTGCTTACCGTTAAGCAGATGCTTGTCTCTCTCACAAACTCAGAATATGTAATTCACTTAGTTTGTTAAGATCCAAGATAGCAGCCCCACCTCCGGATGTTTCTGAGCAAGTGGCCACTGTCACTGAAACTCAGAGAACTGAGGAGATGTGAAGCGTGAATAAAAACTCTGGGAATGCTTCCCTGGCAAGCACAAGGGCTTGAGTTCAATCCCCGGTTCTGCCAAAAAAAAAAGAAAAAAAGAAAAAAAACTCTGGGAAGCAGATGCTATGAAGATGAACAGGAAATAATATTTCATATTTACAGATGTATAAATTTTAAACCCAAATATCAGCAACAAATAACCAAAGTAATGTTGCAATGTGAGTCTGCGAATGATTTCAATTGTACTAGATTTGCCCTTATTATCAACTTGAACATGCGAGCTGACTATTAACCCTGACGCTTTGTCTCTACAGATACTCAGGAGCAGCATGCGGTCTGGCCTTCGTGTTCATATACCCGTCTCTCATCTACATAATTTCCCTCCACCAGGAAGAGCGTCTCACATGGCCTAAGTTAATCTTGCATGTTTTCATCATCATTTTGGGCCTGGCCAACCTAATTGCTCAGTTTTTTATGTGAAAACTGTTGTCTCAAGATCTTTCATGGCATTTGGAGCCTTGAAAATACTGCTACATAAACTCAGTTGTAAATCCTGACATTGCTGTAATGCTAAATGTTTTCTAAGCTCATCGGAAAGCAGAGGAAATAGTTGGCCATTGACACGGACCTTTTTCTACGGTGGGCAGAAGGGCAACAAGAGTGATCTGCCTTTTGTACCGTCACGCCCTTCTTTGTTCCCATTTGTCTTCTCTGAGCAGAAATGTGGGAAAAATCATAATGGGCTTTGCTTTTAGAAACAAGGTAGGTGGATTGATTTTGGCTGCATCAAGGATTCTCACTGAGCTGTAGCGCAGTGGCACAGCGCCTGCCTAGCAAGAGCAAGAGCCTGAGTTCAATACGTGGTACCAAAAAAGTAAGTAAAATAAGGATTCTCAGGGTGTCTTGCAGCTTTTTGCTAGATTGGATTTCTGTTCTATGTTTCATGTACTTCTCTGTTTTTACTTACCTAGTTTGTCTAAATCTTTATTCTTGGGACAATAAGCCAGATACCTCACTTTTAGTTTCCAAGACATCAGTGTTAAGAGAATGAGTTCCTAACAGGTCTTTAATCTGATTGAAGTACAAAATTTAAAAATATTGTGGGTTTTATGGCCAGAAATGTATGCAAAATAAACGAAGTAAGAGAGTTTGTTGCTGTCTGACTCCTCATTTACTTCTAGTCTGTTTCTACTAATTTAGGTTAAAATTCTAGTTCCCCACCCCAGAGTTTGCTTAGGAACAAGAATGACTGTCCCCGTAGAGCCAGGAGACAGACACCCTCGCTTCTGGATCGTTGGGACAGCGTAGGCTGTCAGAGAGGGACAGCAGAGGAGGCACAGGCAGAGGGAGCCAGTTAAGGTCATGGAGGGACAAAAGCAGTGCAGGAGGGGCCAGCAAGGGTGAGCTGCCGTTTGTCGAGTCCCCCAGGTGTGAAAGTGGTCCGTTTGCCAGAGGGAAGACTCATTTGGTTTGTATATGGTCTCTGTAGATCTTTGCTTCTATACTAAGGGCAGGTCGATCTCCATCAGAAAGACTTAGATGGCGGCAGGGAATAAGAGAATCTGAAGTCTTGGAATTAAGACTCTGCTGCTCTTTCTCCCAAACTCAAAGCTAAGCCAGAGCCCAAATACTTGTGACATAACCTCTGTATTCCGCATCGGGCTACCAGCACCAACATGCAAAGTTCTCTAATTTGGGGCTAAAATTAAAACATGTTATATTGATACAGATTCCATATCCTAGGGCAGTGGATAGATTTGAATAATTTCCTTTCTTTGAAAAAGATGAGTAAAATGGTTTCTATATATCTAGTAAGGAGAGTGAGATTTAAATTTGGGCCTACTGCCTTTCAGTTTTGTTGCTGGCTTTTGTTGCTGCTGTTGATGGTGGTGGTGGTGGTGGTGGTGGTGGTGGTGGTGGTGGTGTGTATGTGTTTCTTTGTTTGAGACACGGTCTTGCTATATAGTCCAGGCTGGCCTTGAACTACCAATGTATCTCAGGCTGGCCTCAAATTCACAGGGATCCTCCTGCCTCAGCCTCCAGTGTGCTAGGATTATAGGCGTATGTTACCATGCCTGGCTGGGCCTTAGTGGCTTTCACCAAAGCTTTCCGTCCTGCTCCTAGACCTATAGGTCTATATTAATGATGGGTTATAATAATTTCTATTTATTTGTCAGGGAGTGGGAATCAAACTCAGGACCTCATGCTTGCCAGGCAGGCACAGTGCCACTGAGCTATATTCCCAGCCCCTGGGCGATAGTTCCTAAAGCTTTTCTTTTTTTATGTTTCATTCTTAAAATTGTATATTAGTATATGATTATTTATTGTGAGGAGTTTGTAAGTAAACTTTTCTTTCCTCATCCCCTCCCCTCTGTCCCTCCTGCATCTTCTAACTGTTATTCCCTTCCCATCCGCAAAAGCTCTGTCCATTTCTCCTTTATTGTTCTTTATCCCTTTTCCCTCCCTTCCTCCTTCCCTTCCTTCCTTCCTTTCTTATATTCTGTGTTTCTCTTAGGAGAAGCCCCGTGATATTGAAACCTGTCTCTGGTCTGTTTCACACAGCACTAGGGTCTCGCGTGCCTCCGTTTTCCTCCAGGCGGCTCCAGTTTATCTTTATGGCAGGGTGCTGTATGATTTTCTTCATAGAGTCACCTATTGATGAGTAGATAGGCTGTCTCCAGGACTGAGCTGTCACAGATTGTGCTGCTGTGACCACGGCTGTGTGGGATCACTGCAGCGTGACTTGTAAGTTTGGGGAAGGTAGCTGAGTCAGATGGAATTTCTATTTTTAGTTTTTTGAGGAATCTCTGTACTGATTTCCTTCACAGTTGTACTAGCTTACATTCCCACCAATAATATAAAACAGTTCCTTCCCCACCACTGAAGCCTTTCCAGAATTTGTTATTGGTTGATGTCTTGGTGATAGCCATTCTTTCTGCAATTCCTTTTTTTTTTGGTGGTACCAGGGATTGAACTCAGGGCCTTGTGCTTGCTAGGCAAGTGCTTATTCTACTGAGCTATCTCCCTGACCCTTAGCCATTCTTTCTGGAATGAGACAGAATCTAGCAGAAACTGCTGGTAGAAATTAATTGAATAGATGAATGAATGAATGAATGAATGAATGAATGCATAAATGAAAGAAGGAAGAAGGGAGGGGAGAGAGAAACAAACAAAAAGAGAGGTTAATTGGAAAATTCTGTATTGGATGTCTCCGTCCTTGTGCTAACCTCCCTCAGGATGGGAGGTGTTCCTGTGCTTGAGGGTCTCTGGAACTTTATAACTTCAGAGTCCTGTTCCTTTAAGACACGTAGAAGTCACAGGTAGAGTCTTTGAGAGATCTTCTCAGCTTGCTGGGGAGATAGCTCCGCACACAGTGCCTGCCCAGCAAGCGAAAGGTCCTGAGTTTGATTCCTGATACCAAAAAAAAAAGAATGGAGATTGTCTAAGGTTAATTCTTATTTTTTGTTTTCATTTTTTTAGTTTAGTTGGGTTGAGTTTTGTTGCTGCTATTGTTGTTTTCGCTGTTTAGAGACAGTTTTCATTGGTGAATTGAGTGCTTCAATACATGCGAAAAGTATGAAGTGTTTTTGCTCATTCAGCAAAGGGAATATGAAAATGAATGTGTTATTTTCTAAACTAAAAACAGTGTGAATCTCTGATTTTGTTTTGTTTTAAAAACTTGATGTAGAACTTCTAAAATCCTACTAGACATATGCTGTTAGACATTTGCCTTCTGAAGTTTCCTTTTGTGAGATTAATTCCTTTGGCTTGTCATTTGGCCAGTTCAGAGAAAAGTGTGTGTGTGTGTGTTCTGAGGAAATAGGAACTAATCTGGATCACATGACAATTTTTTTAGACCTTTTTTGTCTGCCATTATCTCTTTGAATTTTATAATTAAATTTCTTGTACATTTTGTTCCAATGTGATGAACTTTAGTTGCTTTAAATTTAGCTTAACACACAACTGAGGACATTATAAAATTTGAAATGGGTGAAAACAAGCCAGGTCCTCCTTGGGAAGCCTGTGGATCAATACATGGCAACCATTGCTAAGCGGACGGACGGACGGACGGACGGACGGACGGACGGGACAAAGAAAGTGTAGCAAAACCTGACAGCTAGCCATCATCCCAAATCAGTTACATTGGTGCACTCAAAAAATACATCGGATTACAGAATAAATGTGTCCACAAAAGGAACTGTGTTAAAGAGAAAAACGTTATTTACATTAAGTGTATTTTGCAAGCACCGTGCAGCCGCTAACTGTAGTAGCGGAGGAGTTTTCTCTTTCTACTTGGTGCTCATTAGGAGACATTTTCGTTTTCATGTATCTGTGTCTCTAAATGACTGAATTAACCTCAGTGCTCATTGCTTTGGAGCAGAGACGCCTAAGACGCCATTCATTACGAAAGTAGCTTTCAGCCTGGTAGAGAAGCAACGCGCACAGTTCACAGCATGACACTGCATGCTGAGGACTGGTAGAGAAACAGATCCCTTTCCATTGCAGTCCTAAAAGAGACTTGGGAAAGGACTAGTGACCTAGTCCAGGCGTGGTGCTGCTAAACCGTAAAGCAGCAAGGGCCCTTTTTTCAGGCTATGCCTAATAACTGTCCAAAATTCAAATATTTCAGCAGAATAAGCACCTGCTTAGGCGAGTGCAGGGACCAGAGTTCAGTCCCTAGCACCATATGCCCCACCGGGCCCACCCCCTGGGCATGCTGAGCCAGTGACCTAGTCCAGGCGTGGTGGTGCATGCCTGTAATCCCAGTGCTGGGAAGGCTGAAAACAGGAGGATCACTATGAGTCTTGGCTGCATAGTGAGACCTTGTACTAAATACATAAATAATAAAATATTTTATAGCTCAGTGGAATGAGTGCCTGCTTGGCAAGCACAAGATCCTGAGTTTAATCCCCAGTATAAATCAATCAATCAATCTACAAAATTCAAATATTTGGTATATTGGCCAGTAGGTGGAATTATGCATGTTTGGCTGTGTGTGTGTGTGTGTGTGTGTGTGTGTGTGTGTGTGTGCCAGGAATTGTGCTTTTATTTGTTGTAGGAGAGAGTGCTGAGCCACCTCCCACCTTTTGCTTTTCTTTTATTTGACAGGATCTTGCTGTATAGTCCATGCTGGCCATGAATTCACTGTGTAGCCCAGGATGGCCTCAAACTCATGGCCATCCTCCTACCTCAGCCTCCCAAGAGCTGGGATTACAACAGGGATGCGCCACCACATTCAATTTGGTTCCTCTTTTTTTTCTTCTTCTTCTTTTTTTTTGATAAAGAAATTTGATAAATTGTAAGCCTTCTCCCACCTCACTTTCCCAAATAACTAGTACTTGAGTCACACAGTACTGTACTTGCCAAGAGATGTGCTTATAACCGCTGCTGCTGCTGGATTGAATCCAGGGGAGCACTCTATCACATCATTCTATCCAGCCCTTTACTTTGTTTTTTTGAGACAAGTTCTTCCTAAACTGCCCAGATGGGTCTCAAACATGTCATAAGCCTCCTTAGTAGCTAGCTTACAGACCTGTACCAGCAGCATACCTAGTTAACTATTGCTTTATGATCTTTCTCTACCCTCTTTTTTTTTTTTTTTTTTTTTTTTTTTTTTTTTTTTTTTTTAATGTATTTGGTACAGGGTATCACTAGGCAACTCAGACTCGTAGTGATCCTCCTGTTTTCAGCCTACCCAGTGCTGAGATTACAGGGGTGCGCCACCACGCCCGGAGTCTGTCATTGGCTCGGAGCACTCCAGGGCAGGGCCGGCATGGCATGCGGTGCTGGGGATCAAACCTGGTCCCTGTGCGTGCCTAAGCAGGCGTTTAGTCTGCTGAGCTATCTTGCTGGCCCTTACTGTACATTTTTTGCACAGTGTTTTACTTCTGTGAGTCATAGACCCAAAAAAGCACAATTAATAGAGGAAATAATAATACATTTAGATGGTGCAAATCAATTCTATACAGTTTTCTCTTTAGCTGGGGATACATGTGGCGTAGTGGTAGAGTACCTACCTAGGATGTATCATGTCTTGGGTCAGAGCGCCAGCACTGAAAAACAAAGCAAAAAATTCTCTCTAGAAACATGATTCATATCAGATAGCAGTATTCAAAGTGTCAGTTGTTTGAGTTCATCGATAATTGAAATATTACTGCTTTTTAGACCAGGTGGCAGGTAGCGTTTGGTTGGTTGGTTGGTTGGTTGGTTGGTTGGTTGGTTGGTTGGTGTTTTTTTGCAACTCAGTTTCATCCCAGTTCAGATATCTAAAACAGATTCCAAATCCGTTGATGCCTCAGCAGGAGAACACTGCATTGCTCTGTGATCCAGAGTGGGGTTAATCCCCACATGCAGACAGAAGGGCCCAGCCAGCCCCAGCTTTATAGGCAGCTGCCAGCTCCACTTTCGATCATGTAAACACACATTGCAAAACAGCACTGACGGGAACCTCATAATCTAAACAGTATTCTCTGAAATGTGATTTGCCTTTTATAGCAGAGAAGAAATTAAATCAGAATCATTCTGAAGAAAAACATCTCTAGGAGTTTGCTGGATTCCTCTTTTCTGGGAAGTGCTATTGTCTCTTAGTACTGGCTCCAGGGCAGCCAGAATCTAGCTTCTGTCTTTCCCAATGTCAAACTTCTCAAGTGACTGTGCCTGTGTCCCACGTCAGGCCTCACAGAGACCTGTCTAGTATTTTTGATCTTTGAGAAAGACACATATTACATTATGCTGAGACCTAAAATGACAATCTCTTAGGACAGCAGACTGTTGTGTCCTCTCCCACGAAGAACACTGCCAGTGAGAGTGACATTTCAGATAAGAGCAGCCCAGTTTCTGGCAGAAGGCTTGGTTGGCGGTACAATTTTCCAGAGCCATTTCTAAGCCAATAAAGATCTCTAAGTTCCTGACTTCTTTAAAACTACTTTTCCAATATCATCCTTCTTAATTTCCCACCTGTTAGAAAAGCTAAAGTAGGGCTGTAACTTTTTAGAAGATTGAAAATGTTTCCATTCTCTCTGCTTCCCTCAGACCGTGTAGTACCACCGTTAAGAAGCGGCTCCCTCGCCAGCCTCTCCTACTTTGGCTCTCTCTGTCTGAAGTGACTCAGTTATATTTAGTTATGGCAGTTATATACTTGTTTATTTTTTTATACTTGTTTAATTAATGGAGTATATTCTACTGTAGTAGAAAACAGTATGTTAATTACAGCTACATTTTATCACACATGCACGCGCACACACACACGTGTTAGATCAGCCAACTTCAGAGTTAGTCTTTCAGTCGACATCTCAGTACTTCCTGGGTGCTGGATCTTGTGCCGGGCCACAGTGGTGAACAGGCCAGCTGTGGCTCAGCTAAGCATCCCTTGCCCGGCCTCCTAAGCCAGCAGCTGGATCCTCTTCCTTGGGTGCTGCTGCAGTGATGGAGTTCGCCTTGCTGCAGCCCTGCCTCGTGAGTGCTGTGATGAAGCCCTACTAGACATGTGTTCTAAGAAGTGCATGGTGACACAGTAAGTGACACTTTGTAAAATGCAACATTTTACATGTAAAATCATGTAAGAATTTTCCAAATCTGAGAATAACTGGAGTCACATAAAACTATGTGCACAAGAACTAGAAGCAGCGAGCTGGGTATCTGTGACCCCAGCGCTCAGGAGGCTGAGGCAGAAGGATGGCTGTGAGTTTGAGGCCAGCCTGAGCTGCACAACAACACCCTATGTGTATTCAAAGTGGTTAGGATAGATATGTAGTTACATTCTCTTAATGAATAGAATGATTTGTTCTAATGGTGTTTGTAAATAGGATATCATGTCCGTATCTTGTACAGCAATTAACCACTAGGAAGAGAGTATGCAATGTGTTGATTATTGAAACTGCCTACCAATTTGGTTTAAAAAAATAAATAAAATTAAATCTTTAAGAAAAAGAAAAAAAAAAAACAGAAGAGGCTTGATACAGTAGTGCACTTCTGTAATTCCAGCTACTTGGAGGCTGAAGCAAGAGGACTACAGTTGGAGATTGGTCAGTTTAGCAGGACCCTGTCTCCAAATAAAAAAGGAGGCCTGGGCCTGCAGCTCAGCAGTAGAGCACTTGCCTAATGGGTGAGGCCCTAGGTTCATTTCCCATCTACCACCACCCCAAATAAAAACTACTGGAAGGTGCTGCAGAAAAGTAGACATGGGTAACCTATGGAAGTATGGAAGTATAAAGTAAACCCTTTATGTTGTTACTTTATTAGTTTCATTACAGATTTTTCTGAAAAGATACATAGGATAAATCAGACCAAAGAAGACTTGTAAAACTATATTCTGAGAGGGCCGGGGAGATGGCTCAGTGGAATTAAGTGCTTCCCTGGCAAGCACAAGGGCCTGAGTTCAATCTCCGGTTCCGCCAAAAATAAATAAATAAATAAATAATAATAATAATAAAACTATATTCTGAACTGTTAGGTAAAAAACCTACCTGTAGGGCTGGGGGTATAGCTCAGCAGCACAGAGCCTACCTGGCAAGCGCAAGGTCGTGAGTTTGATTACCAGTACCAAAACCACATACATACATACATACCGCCAAAAATAAATAAATAAATAATAATAATAATAAAACTATATTCTGAACTGTTAGGTAAAAAACCTACCTGTAGGGCTGGGGGTATAGCTCAGCAGCACAGAGCCTACCTGGCAAGCGCAAGGTCGTGAGTTTGATTACCAGTACCAAAACCACATACATACATACATACATACATACATACATACATACAAAAACCTACCTACAGAGAACTGTCAGAAGGGGTGATGGAGGAGGACCAGGTATTATAGGCTCTAAAGCTTATATTGTCTGGAGTTCCCTCGTTAAGGAAAAAATGTACAAAATTGGGAGCCCCAAATTAGGAAGGAGATTATACATGTGAGGAACTCTGGCTGTGGCTTTTTTCTACTTTCAGATAAACCACTGAGGGGAGAGGAGAATGTTCACAGGCTGAGGGGCCCATGAGGAAGTATTTCAGGCCCGCTGTCCGGTACATCAAGCCTTGCGTTTCTGAGTCTAAGAATTGCAGCCACTGGGGATTGCATGCAGCGCCTTCACGCTGAGCTTCGTTCTCAGCCCTTTCTATTTGGCTCAGGGTCTGACTAAATTACCCAGGTGGGGCTTGAACTTGAAATCTTCCTGCCTCTGTCTCTCAGAGTCCTGGCGTTATAGGCGTGGGTGACCACACTCTGCTCAGAATTTGAACTTGTATCAAATTGAGCTTTTATTTTTAGAAGAATTTAATTCTGGTTAATTTGGAATCAAAATGGACATTTTTCTTTTTCAGATTGGAGAGCTCTTACCTGATAGCAGTCTTGTAGGCAGTTACTTTAAAAAAAAAAAAAAAAAAAAAGTCTTCTACTGTTTACTTTCCAAATAGTTGCTAGTCTTAGCCTGTCCTCAGGATGAAGGACCTTTAGAGGGCTCTTGATGCAGAAAGCCAGCTACTAAAAACAACAGACTTTAGAGTAAGCTACGTTTATTTGTTTATGCTCCTTGTTTCTACTTCCTGAAAGTCAACTTCAACGGGTTAACTTGAAAATTTTTTAGAGAACAAATTAGAAATTTATGACACTTTTTGAAGAAGCTAAAACTGGATTCAAATAAATGCTCCTCAACTCCATACTGTAGTCCTGTAATGCTGTAGGTAAAGCCAGACCCAGTGCAGAAAGCCTTCATTGCTTGGCCTAGATTTGGAAAAGCAAGGGTAGAATCGTTTTTCGCAGACCTGCCAGAATTCTCTTCATTTACTGTGAAACCGATGGTGCCCCTGCTCTGTAAAACCCTTCAGGGCCCTGACTAAAAACCGGGCAAGGGCCTTGTGGCAGAGAAAACTGCAAATAAACACAAAGAGGAAAGCAGTCCAGGAAAAAGCTGATAGCACACTGCAACACGAGAAACCTTAGAAATGGACTAAGTGATGGAACCACAGGCAGGAGACCGCGTGTTCTGTGTCTCTGTTTAGGTGAAGCACCTAGAAAGGCCAGACTTCGTGGAAACAAACAACAAAACTGGTTTTTTAGGCCCAGGAGCAAGAACATAACTGCACATGGTCACAGGGAGGCTTTCTCGGGTAAAGAAGTGTGCTACAAGTGGATTGCAGTGTTTGTTGTACACTTACATTGTTTGGATTTTAGAGTATGTAAATTATCCCTCAAGGCCGGATTGTTTTTGTTTGTTTTTACTTCAGCCTTCTTAGTGGAAAGGAAAAGCAATATCATTTGCTTTCGACTTGGTAAATACAGCTCCTACTGATGTCCCAGCAAAAGTGTGGAGAATAAACACTCAGACCCAAATAGTAGGTGTAAAAGTAGATGCAGGCTTTCTGAAGGTAATTTGAAGATATTACCTCCAACCCCTCAGAATGCTCGTGTCTCACTTCAGAGGTAAATCTAATGAAATAATTGGGTGCGTATGTTCACACACAGATGTTTATCTCTTTACGGTTTGTTATGGAAGAATTAGAAACAGCCTAAATGTTCTGTAATAGAAAATAAAGTATGAAGTATCCATCTCACAGAATACTGTGTGATTATTTAAAATGATGTCAAGGTGCCGGGGAGATGGCTCAGTAGAATAAGCTCTTCCCTGCTAAGTGCAAGGGCCTGAGTTCAATCCCCGGTTCTACCAAAAAAAAAAAAAGT
>NW_004524577.1:38050164-38065079 GCF_000260255.1 Octodon degus
ACAAGGTGATTTTGCAACTTGGAAGAGACAGACACTCCTGTGTAGGCCACGCCTCAAGACCAAGACAAGAGAGGAAGCACAGCTACATACTTCCCTAGGGATGGGCATCAGGGATTGATATTCTAAATAGGTATCAATCACCTTGAAAGAGCCCAAATGAGTCACTAACCCAACCCCCAACAGGAAGAGACCCTGTTCCATAGTCATGTCCACTTGCTACATGACTCACTTCCCCATTTGGTCCTGGACTTAATTTTACCTGAGCAGTGGTGCTTGTAATCTCACTGGTTGACCAGAGTTTTGTCCCTCCTCATGCCCATCTGACTGAGTTCCCATGTCCTCCACCACCTTAGACCCGCCTTACTGCCTGGTTTTCCTCTATAATAAAGTCCGTGGAAGAAACATCCAAGGACAACCCGCTCGGACCTCACTGCTGTCCCTCTATTGGACAGGAGCTTTCTTTCCCTCCAATAAATATATTCTGCTCATAACCTCCGTTTGTTCTTAAAATCATTCTTAGGTTTTAGAGAACACAAACTCATCCCAGGTACCTTTTAGGTTGGGAGATCTTTTTCCCCTGTATCATTTGGAGGTCATCCACCCTGAAAACCCTGTGTCATTTATAAGTAAGATTACAATTAGCTATGTATAGAATTAGAAACATTTGTTTACACACACAGAGAAGGGCTAGAAATTTAAGAAATACAATCATCAGTTACCTCTGGCACATCCTTTTTTTGTTTATTTCTATCAGGTTTTAAAGTAAAATGTTTCATGTTTCATGGGAGAATCAATAAAAGTTTTTCTTAAAAAACTCTTTCATTGACTTCACTTTAATTATGTAGACCCATTTGGCACTAGTCACAAATTATTTGTACTCACACTGTTGTAGGCAGCTGAGTTAGATAGAAATATTATAGGCAGACAGGGCCAGGCCCTCGAAGGAGACAGCACAAAAGACAAGTTACCTTACAACTGGGAGGGACGGATGCTCCTGCTGTGAGCCAGACCTAAGGAACAAACAAATGCTAACCTCCCTAAAGATTGGCATCCGAGATTGATCATCATCCTGAGGGAGACCAAGAATCTTTAATCCGACTACTACTGGAAGGCTACCTGATAAAGTCCTGTTCTACATTAATGCCCGCTTGCTACGTGACTCACTTCCCCATTTGGTCCTGGACTTAATCAATTTTACCTGAGCAAGGGTCTTGTAATCCCATTGGTTGACCATAGTTTTGTCCCACCTCCTGCCAATCTGAGTTCCCATTCTCTCCACTGTAGCCCTGCATGGTTTTACACTATAAAAGTCCCTGGAAGAGACAGCTTCCAGGGGAACAACCCGCTCGGCACCCCCTCCTGTCCCTCTCTTAGACAGAAGCTTTCTTTCTCTCAATATATTCTGCTCATAACCTCCATTTGTTCCTAAAATTCATTCTTCAGTTTTAGAGAACAGGAACTCGTGCAGGTCAGGTGGGGAGATCATTTTTCCCTATGTCGTTTGGAGGTCACCCACCCAAGATCAGTTTTTCTCCCTGTATCAACACAATAATAATTATATTTTTGGTGTTTATTATTTAAAATGACAAAAAAGCTACTAGAGCTTATGTACCACATATGCACAACTTTGACTATCTTGCAGTTTCTGCAGACATTTAAACACAGTTTCCCCCTTGTCTATTTGGTCTGCCACCCCCCTTGGAACAGTTCTGTGGTCTGTAGATTTGGAAGGACCCACCTAGAAAAGTCTAATTTTTTAGGGTGATATTTAAGGCCCATTTTTATTGCAGTCTTCCTGGGGCCAGCCTCACTCAGGCCCTCCTCTATTTTGCTTGCTCTTGTGGTTCACTCTGGGGCTGGTGCGTCCTTTTCCTCTTTCAAGATGGTCCTCGAAAATCACCCTTCCTAACTCCCTCTCGGTTTATTATGTACACCTTCCCAAGCTGCCAGGCATGTCACATATGTGTATGTTGTAGCCTTTATCACACTATAGTTACTGGCTGTGTGAATTCTTCCAATTAGATTAGGAAATTTTGCCTGCCCTAAGCTTATGCATCACAACAGAAGATGTGCCTGCAATTAAACTTTGATGAGTGAACTGCAGAGAAGGACAGTGCTTATCCATCCGGCAGACTAACACATGACTAGTGTTGTCATAACGAAACCAATGAACCCTCAGAAGAGGCAGTGATGAATTTGGGTGATTAAGAATTGTTTCTAAGAGTACTGTCCATTTGAATTGGGCTTACATGACAAGCTGAGGAAGTCTTGAGTTCATCTTGTAAATAATGGGGGGTGACTCACCATTGTACCCCGAACCTCAGCTCTCCAGGTATCCTTGCTGTCCTAACACCTTTCTTGTTATCTCATTGTCAGAAGCCACTGATAAAAGTGTCCTTGTTAGGACCTTGAACCAGCACTCCAGTCTCCTTGCAAAGTTTGCTGCCTTGGCCTAGTGTAGAGGCGTGGGAGGACTGGTCTCCAGCCCCGGCTTTGTCACAGACGAGCTGAATAGACTGGGTTTCTGGGTATGAAACCGTTTATGTATTCTGTTTTTTCTGCAAATTACAACTGGTAATCCCTCTCTTACCTAACTTAGCAATGTTTGGGAGAATTTAGAACACTCTGTATGCTGAAGCACTTTATTAAACATTGATATTATTCCAATACTTTTAGGATTATGTTATTTTCTGAAAGTACTCCATAAAAAAAAGCCAGACCACTTTTTCCAAGGGAATTTTAACAGCTTGAGAAGCGTGACAGTGAGTTGAGGAAAGAAAGCTTTTCCGGCTTGTACAGTCAGAGCATTTACTTTCCGGTGACTGTAGGGAGCCATCTGTAATTGGGAGCACAAAATATTGTTGCATTTCATTCCGTCACACAGAACTATTCAATTTTTCTTTCATTTTTTAAAAACGTATTTAGTACAGGTCTCACTACACAGATCGGACTCATAGTGATTCTCCTGTTTTTCAGCCTCCCAAGTGCTGGGATTACTGGTGCACATCACCACGCCCCATCCCAATCGCCCTCTCTCCTCACTCAGGGGGGCGTGTCCTGCACAGCGTGCCAGGGATTGAACCTTGGTCCCAGCATCTGCCTCAGCAGGCACTTTAATCCGCTGAGCTATCTGGTCAGCCCCTATTCAGTTTTATTAGAAACACTGGTTCTATCACATACCTGCATATAGAAGTTATACCCCACTCTCCACTGTCTAGACCCAAAGTAGAATTACTTAAGCTCTTTACTTACTGTTGAAGGCAGGATTCTCCAGAGGAGCAGAACCAGTAGGAGACATCAACTTAGAGAAGGCAGGCCTGTGGAGGAGCAGTTATTTTGAGGAACTGACTAGTGGTTATAGCATCTGGCAAGTCCAAGCTCTGAAGCTGGCAGCCTGCAGACCGGGACACTCTGTGGGCAGGATTCTCTCTTCTGGCAAGGAACCCCTTAAAGATTTAAACTGATTAGGTGAGGCCCACCCATTTATGGAGAGAAATCTGCCCTATTCAAAATCTCATCAAAAGTCCTTCATAGCCATGTTGTGTTTGGTCAGATTTCTAGATAACAAGGCCTTCAAAGTTGATACGAAATTAGCCATCACACTCTCCAGCTTACAAGCCGCAGCAGCAGGTGGAAATGATTTCCCCTCCTGTCAGTTATCCAGGAGTTTCCTAGGGCAGGCGAATGTCCCAAGCGCAATGCCAGACATGTGCGTCCAGCCTGTGACAGCGTACCAGGTAATGACAGCATCTCAGTCACTAAGGTGTAGTTTGCACGGGCCATCCGACCCTAGGACCCAGAGTGCAGGGAGTGGACCTGTCACCAGGCCACTGCTAAGCACATCAAAGAACACCCAACAGTTCTCAAAGCGCCCATTGGGCCCAGCGCCTCCCAGACCTTAGACTGACTCGAAAGGCAGGTCAGGTTCCGGTGCTAAAGCCCTTGGAGATCCTGAGCCTCTCCCAGCCCCTCTCGAGGTTCAATCCCTGGGCCTGCAGCACCAGCCTCTCCCCTGGGGCACGCTAAAACAGCAATTGACACTAGGCGTGGTGGCACACACCTGTAATCCCAGGTACCCCTTACCACTTGCAGATTTCCCTAAACACAATGGAGAAGGTGGCACCCACTTTCTTATAAAAAAGAAGAAAAGTTAGAAAATTCAGAAAGGCATTAAGAGGAAAGAAAACCTGTATTTCTGTTACACTAATCAGAAGGAAAAATATATTGAAATAATTCCTTTAACATAAGTCATTTCCCACATGTTTGTTTTTTTAATGATTAGGTAGCTATATGCTACTTTATAATTTATTTCATGAGTCCTCTCGACATTTTCAGCTTTGTTATTTTGATTATGACTTTTGATATAAAATTTTATATGCATTGTTTTCTATATCCATTCACATGAAATAAAAATTCTAAGAAGCAGAGCTGATGGGCTAAAGGGTATATATATTGCGAAAGCTTTTCATATTGAAAATTGTACTAATTTACACTGGCACCTGTGATGCAGGAATGCCTATACCCATGAGCACTGTATTTAAAACTTTTGTGCTTATTAATAGGCTTTAAATGATATATTTATGTTTCAGTTTCCATTTATTTGACTATAAAACTGATCATTTTAAGATATCCTTTGATTACTGTACAAAAGCCAAATCTAAATCACATCAGACTGCCCCGCATCCTGATTTGAAGGCGTGGTGAAGATTTGAAGTCTTGGTGAAGATGTATCTTATTTTCTACATCTTTTTAAGATAGGCGTTTTAGAGGGCCAAATAGCTCAGCAGATTAACGCACCTACCAGCAGGTGCAGGGGCCAGGGGTTCAATCCCTGGGCCTGCCTTGCGGCCCCTCCCCCAGGGTGCACTAAAACAACAACTGAAATTGGGCGAGGTGGCGGGCACCTGTAATCCCAGCTCTTGGGAGGCTGTAAACAGGCGGATCTAGTAGTGAGACCCTGAGCACCCTCATAGACCCTTCCTGATCCTTTGTTTCTGGTGACTTTTTGCCTCGTAGCCGGACATGAATAATTCCTTATGCTTAATCAGATTTAGCCTGTTGTAGAAATCAGTTTACTTTATCAAGCTGACTCAAGGGATTTCTCTGAGAACAAAGCCACGAGTTGGAGAGATGCCAGCGGCTCTCAACCCTGATTTACCTCCCTCAGGCCCGGTCCTGTCCCACCAGCGCTGACACTACCACCTTTCCCCTCATCCCCAGCGGGCTGGAAACGCCCATAGTTATTTGCCCCTCTAATTGTGGTTATTCTTTTATCAGCAGCACCTATGTTGAGTCAGGCAGGGGAACACTCAGGAAACATTTTGCTGGGGGGAATACACAAAGTTTTCGATAAGAAAATTTTGTTGAAAAAAAGCTGCAAACAAAATAGAAGATGTGGATAGATGTTTTTCTCAAGTCTAGGGCTAACAGCTGTTTTAAATTTCAGAGCCCTTGCTGAAGCCACATGGAAAAAACAGATTTGATTCTATAAAAATATTAAATTCTGTAGCTCCAAAAGTCACGAAGTAAATTAAAAGGCAAGTGTCAAACTGGGAAAACATTTGCTATATGCCTATGATGTATTAATATGGCAATAAATAAGCCAAAGTCTGAGAGACTCTAATACAAAAATGGCAGAAGAACGTAACACAGGCAGTTTACAAATGAAAACTACAAATGACGAACAGCTACACAGTGCCACAGAGAAACCATTTCCTAACAACTGTTATCAAAAAAATAAAACCACAGCACGCACTGCTCAGGAGGGCAGAAAGCGGGGCTCATACGCCTTCCTTGGCTTTAAATCTTCAAAACCAGGTTTTTAAAAGCCAAAGCTATGTGCTGGGGAGATAACTCAGTGGTACAAGTACCCGCCTGGCAAGCTCAAGGTCCTGAGTCTGAACCCTAGCACTGGAAGGGGGAAAAAAAAGATGGATTTAAGAGTCAAAACCAGGCCAGGACTCTGTTCTGCCTGCATTTTTAACTGTTTAGACCATTCTTTAGGTTTAGAGCCTAACAAAACCCCTCAGTACCACGAGTAGTGGAAGGGGGCTGAGCCAGACAACTGCGAACTCCACCAGGTTCCCATTAAAGTGCTCTTTGATTATGAGCAGGTAGCGATCAAACAGAACTGATCAGGTGAGTTTGTTTTTGTTTTGGCAGTAAGAGGATTGAATCTAGGGCTTCACACTGAGCTACATTCTCTACTCTGCCCTATTAAAAATGTTTGTATTTTGAGACAGGGTCTTGCTGAGTTGCGCAGGTAAGGCCGGAGTTTCTTGGTTCTCCTGCCTCAGCCTCAGCGCCGGGTTGCGGGCCTCCACTCTGCTCAGATGGGGAGTGTTCTACGTGTATTCATCAACACTATCTCGGACTCTCATGCCTTCAATTACAAAGTTATCAGCAACTATAAATAACGATGAAATTTCTTATATTACTGATATTGCATTTTCCAGGGTATTTGTTTTCCAGAGGTACAGAATAAAGGATTAACTTAGACATAACAGAAATAAAAATCACCACTTCAAGCTCCCTTCCCTATTTCAAAAGACTGTCAGTTTTGTCGACATAGGTTTTTTTGTCTTGAGACAGGGGCCTGTGTGCTCCCCAGGTTGGGCTTGACGTCAACCCTGAAGCTCAATCGGCCCTCCAGCCCCAGCCTGCCCAGGAGCTGGGCAAAGAGGAGTGCAATACCGTGCCCTGCTCTAAACAGAGAGATTTTTATCATTGGCACAGTCCTCAAAATAGAAATTACAAGTCATTATCAGCTTTGGAATTCTCTTTGCTTTTTACTTCTTTCTTTTTCTAAATTGTCCTCTCCTTGCTAATCACAAACCACAAATGTAGATTTCCCCAAGAGTAGGGTGCCGTGTCACAAATGGTTAGTCTAGCTTCAGTTTCTAGTTATTTTCCCTGCATGCAGGACAGATGGGTTTTGTTGTGGTGGTGGAATCAGGACCATAATTTGCATTTGACAGGACAATGGGCCATATTCTTCTCCTGTCCACACAGAGCTACATTAACACCACCAAGAACTGCCAGAGACAGAGGCAGAATTTGGCTCAGCCAGTGCTGAATTCAGCCTGATTCTAAGAAGTAAAATGGACGAGTTAACGTCTAATGAAGAACAAACCAGCTGGTGGACTTGGAAGTTTCCCTTGAAATTTTCCTCTGAAACTTCCAATCCAGTGTATGAAGTAATTCCAGGCTCTCATGAGCCTCAGAGGTCTTTCTGACTGAAAACAAGAAGCAGAATGGTTATGCGATGGATCCAGGTTCGTGTGCCAGGAGTTAATTGTTATCCTCCACGGCCCAGTTCTCCTTCTGAGAGGTTCCGCCCTGCCCCCCTTCGCAGAAGGCTGTTCTGCTGCTTGCTTTTTCTTCCCCCACAAAGTGTCTCTGAACAAAATGAATCAAAAGTTCCACACCTGCGCGCCCCATGAGGAAGCTGGGGACACAGAAGGTGGTCAGCTCTCCAACTCCCGCGGCGTGGAGCTGTGGGTTCTCCGGTGGTTGTGGCAAATGCAGCCAACACAGAAACGAAGCTTCCTCTTTCCTAGGCTGTCCCTTCTGCTGGTCTAAAAATGACATCCCTTCCATTTCCTCAGCTCCTGCGAGACTGACTTTTTGACACCTGTACATTTGGCATCCTCTGTCACTGGAAGCAGGTTGGGTCCGGATACTCCCTGGAGGTACAGGAGGAGCCCCCTCCTTAGGCCCTTGCCTCACTGAGCTGGTAATTGGGGGATTTCCAGTGCAGTCCTACAGAGAGGGCTTAGAGATTGATTATTTGAAACCCATGTGTCCATTTATGCTTTTCTTAGTTGTTTCTGAAAATTGGGGGATGGGGTGGGTACTAGAGACTGAGTCCAGGGACTCTACTGCTGAACTGCATCCCCAGACCTTTTCTTTAAACTTTTGAGACAAGGTCTCTCCTTAAATTGGCCAGGCTGGACTCAAACCTGCAACTCTCTTGCTTCTGCCTCCCAGAGAGCTGGGATTACAGGCATCTGCCACTCCACCTCCATAGCTGGTTTAATAACTGGGGTCAAGGATGAGGGGTGCAGCTCCACAGCAGGGTGTATCCGCAGCATGTGTCCCAGCTCCGGGGCTGGGGAGGGGGAGCGGGTATTGAGCCTTCTACATTGTCCCACATGAAATTTACCACTGGTATAGGAGCTGAACTGCCCCCCACCCACATTTAAACAGGAGAAGCAGCACTAGGTGCAGGAAAGGAAAGAAAGTAGCTAAAGTCAATGCCCAGGTTGCATAATCCCTTCTGCAAAATAAAAGCCCCACAGGAGAGCAGGCCTGCTGCTTAGGAACCATCTAGTTAAGGTAGCTGCATCATATATGCATCCCAGGAGTTACTTATTACCTCTGAGGGTCAAACACTAGCAGTTTATGAACATTGTCAGAGGCCTGCA
This sequence comes from Octodon degus, assembly GCF_000260255.1. Taxonomy (NCBI): domain Eukaryota; kingdom Metazoa; phylum Chordata; class Mammalia; order Rodentia; family Octodontidae; genus Octodon; species Octodon degus. The sequence continues at coordinate 38,058,591 of NW_004524577.1, forward strand.
AATGTAAATTTGCATCCAGGGATTTTTCCCTCCTGTTTCAACAGCAGAGCCTGGAGTGCTCAGCCCAACCACGGGCATCCCCAAGGTGGACTACAGGTCGCGGCCTTTTGAGAGTTTGTGTTCTCACCCATACCCTGCTAGGAGGAGTGAGTACGTGACTTCTAGTCACAGATCCATATATATAGGCTGTTCCTGAACGAACTTGAGGTAGAAGTTTTCTCCATCTCAGATGTTTGGAGTTTAGTAATTTTGTTTTCCACTTTTGTTTTGTTTTGTGTTACTGAGGGTTGAACTCAGGGTCATTGCACTTGTCTACTCACTAATCCTTTTCTAACTCTTTATTTTGAGGCAGGGCCTCACTGAGCCACTAAGTGGCCCAGGCTGGGCTTGAACCTGTGACCCTCTTGCCTCAGCTTCCCAGAGTGCTGGGATTACAGGCATGAGCCATCATGCCAGACCTGGAGTTCGAAGTTTTACAGTTTTCCGGTGGATGTTTTTCGGCCTGCTGTGGTTCAGATGAGATTTGCCCCCACTAATACTAATGTCGACATTTAATTGCCACTGTGGGGGTGGAAAAAGATGGGGCCTTTAAGAGGTAAATTAGGGACTCCAGGTGGGACTCAGTGGTAAAGCTTTTGAGTACACACAGGAGCCCCAGGCTTCCAGTGCCCTCCAAAAGGGACTAGGTTGTTGGCAGCAATTAATGCCTTTCTCACTGGAATGAGTTCTCGCTCTCTGGGGCTGGGTTAGTTAACTTGAGAGAAGATTATTCATTATAAAGTGAGGCCACTGTGTGTGTCTCGTCCCTTTTATATGCACCCAACTACCTTTCGGCTTCTCTGCCAGTGACTGGAGCAGCACATGGCGCTGGCCGGACGCAGCTGACAGCTCTTGGACCTTTCAGCCTCTGGGTGTGTGAACCAAAATAAACCTGGTACCAGGAAACAGACTCAGATATGTTCCTTGTGGGTGGGTGTGTGGCAGGCCTAGTCTGTAACCAACCCACTCTTATACCTTGGCCCTCAGAATTCTCCACACAGTGCTCGGGGTGGTCACTGCCAACCGGTCAGAGTCCAGTCTCCCTCTAGGCAGTGTCCTGAGCATTTTGTGGTGGTGATGTGGGATTTTCATGTAGAGCATATGCATTTTATCACCACGATGTGCCGGAGGGATCTTCCCTGTGGGAGAACATGGCTCTCAGGGAAGAAGGCCCTTCCTTTTTCCGTCACAGGCCTGCGGTGAGTCATCGGTCTACCTGCTTTCTATGGAAGGGCTGAGTCAGTGATATAATCTCAAATCAAGAGTTCAGAAGTCACAGAAGGAAGGTAGAGCCAGTATGTTTGGTGCCCCAGCCAGGTCCTTTAGGTACTCACTGTTATCTGAAAGGTGGTGGCCTCTTCTACTTTGTCCTACACCCTTGTTTTCTCTGGGCTTACAAGGATGATAGGTGGAAAATCCTGTGCAAACTGTGTCCTTGGGAGCAGAGGTCAACTCATAACAGATGACAGTTATTGGAAACACTTCCCTGGAGCATAACTCCAAAAAAGATTCTCTGCTGTCTTCCAGGGCCCTCCGGCTGCGCAATGATAACTGGCTCATGAGAGGCCTGTCTGCGGGTTGCCTTTCCTGACCTCGGGCCTCCGTTTCTCTCCTGAGATCCCTTCCTACTAACCTGCTTGTACTCTGGTCCTCTTCTCAGAATCTGCTTCAAAAGAACCTAACCAAAGACAAAGAGGAACATCACCTTTGTGTGGGGGCGCCATATCTTTTAGAGAAACAATACTAGCTAACAAGAATTTCAAGGGGCTGCCTATAGTTAAGGAAGAGTTTTGATTTTTCCCACTGTATAGAAGTACCAGGTTCCTCTTACAGGAAGGACAGGGTCATCTGGTTTTTAGAAGCAAGGAAGTTGCAAAAGGAAGGCGCTGCTTGACCTGGCGGTATATGCTTATAGTCATAGCACTCTGAGAGGCCGAGGCAGGAGGACTGCGAGTTCAAACCCTGCCAGGGAAAGTTAGTGATTTAGCAAGACCCCGTCTCAAACTGAAAAGTGAGGAAGAGCTGGAGATGTAGCTCAGGGTATTGGGTCGATTTTCAGTACCGAGGAGAGAGAGGCTGGATCTCGGGCAGGAAGCCTTGTCCTACCAACTCCCTAGTGGAGGCAGCGAGCATGCTGGGATTGGGATTGGGGAAAGGATTTCCAGGCCTCCCGTGCTGCGGGTCCCCCAGAGCCTGAGATACCAGGAGACACTCCAGCTCAAGCTCCGGGAACTGCACCAATGACAAAAAGATGATTTTACTGTGATTTTTTTTTTCATTATCTCCTTTTTTGGATCTGATGGAAAATTCTGTCGTGGGCCTTGCATTATTTCTTTTAAAATTCAAAGCAGTGTTTAAAGGTCTATATTTCTTTTATCAGAATTAATCACAAAAAAGAAAACTGGATAATTAGCGTAGGACTCCATACCAGAAAGTAAATCAAATTCTGTAACTCATTTTTTAAATGATTCAAATAAAGTTTTGAAAATGCAAAAGCATAAAATGTCCATGTCTTGATGAAATGTTAGTGGAAGATAACAATGGTTAATAGTATTCTTAGGGGAATTAAAAGTTCCCAGCCACTTTGCAAAATCTCCTTTTGTGAGAGGAATCCTGATGTCCTAAACTCTGGAAGACATTGATCATAAGCTCATGTGGAAACGCCTTTTCTGTGACACCAGGACTTACGCAAGCTGCACGTCTTAGAGCCAGGGTGGGGCCAGTCCCTGGCAGTGTAGACCAGCCTGACATGCTCTGAAGTGACAGCTGAAGCGTGGTTTCTCTCGGTGCATTCTCCAGAGGCAAGGCGGCTAAACCCTGAGCCCAGTGCAGTGCCTGTTCTTCACCTGCCCACCAATTATTCTCTGGAAATTTCTAAGCTTGTGCCAGACAGTTAGAGTGCTTTATTATGCCTCCTCCTCGCTGAGAGAAAACAGCCTCTGTGAGTTCTCAGCCAAGTCGCTTGGCCTGTGAGCGCCCCTCCAGAGGAGCTGGGAGAGGCTACCTTATTAGGAAGGGCTGCACCTAGCGGGTGTCATTTTAACTCCTTTAAGGTCAGAATTTCACTCTGGTGTGAAGAATAATTGCAAAGATTCCTCATCATTCTAAGAGATATTCCTTCAATTAAAAAGTGCTGTTGCTTAAAACGCATAAAGATAGAATTCAAGCCTATCCTACATTATAAGTTAAAACGAAGGACACTGCTAATAACAAATGAAGAGCAGAACCCTGGCCATATGTATTGTAAAAGATGAAGGTGGCTAAGCTGACAAGGTTCTCCCAAAAAGAAATTCTGAACCATCTGGGTAATATTTTAAGGAAGATGAACAGAGGCGCTAACTATGCCACGTGAGTCATGCATCACGGGCTCTGTGACAATGAAGTTGGTAGCTTTCGAACCAGGTGAGGTGAAGACGAGGTCATCTTCTTACCCGTCCCACATAGAGAGATTCTAGCAGAAAGGGTACTGTTGCTCCCCAAATTCTCAGACAATCTGGCCTCCTGGAAGGCACCCTGATTTTCTGCAAATAGTCACCTACGTCATCTCTAGTCCCAGGGAAGGAACACTGCAGGAGGAGCCGGGAGACCCAAGCCGTGTGGCCCCTTCAGTGTGGACCGGTGGTTTGCTTGTGAGGGCTGAACAACAGAAATGCACTGTCTCACCGTCCTGACAGCTGGAAGCTGGCAAGGTTGGTGCCTCAAGGGGACCGCGAGGGGAGGATCCGCCTGCTCTTCAGTTCACAGGCGCCTGTGTTTGTATTCGTGTGCTGCTGCCCCTCTGTCCAAGTTTTCTCTTTGTTCAAGGGCTCTAGCGGTCATGGCTGAGGGCCCAGCCCAGGGAGCTGGTTTTAACTTAACTATCTCCACAGTCTTTATCTCCAAATAAGGTCATATCCTGAGGTACTCAGTGGTAGGACTTCACCACGTGGACTTTGGGAAGATGCATTTAACCTGTAATAGCAGGCATCTCTGTGGCTTCGGTTTCCTGATCTTTAGAATACTGGCCCGGCTGCCCCTCAGGTGCTGTGGACCCCAGGTTCCAAGGTCTGCTCAGCCCCTCTGAAGCTGCCAGGCCTGGCTCTGCTGTTCACAAGGCTATAAATACAAGAATTTTCCCTCCTTGGTCTAGCCAGCCAGTCTTGGAGCGGGAAGCGAGTGAGGAAATGCTACAAGGGTGGAGTTTTCCTTTAACCTTTTGTCATTTGTGTGATTCTATAAGGGGACAAACATTCAGGGTGTGGTGAAATCGGGTCTTGACATCTGAAAGTCAAGGGCATTTGTTATTTTCCACAGCCAAGGTTTTATGTGCTCTGACGACAACGGATGACCAACTAGTTCCAGGAGAGCGGCTGTGTTTTGTCGTTCCTGCCAGGGCCTCAGCAGCAGCACAGTTCCCAGGCCGTGACGGTCCAGCCCGCCTGACAGCACCTCGCCAGGAAGGACGGGACTGGAACAGGGCCACGCAGCCAGCAGGGATCTGGATGGATCAGCAGGGCTCGCATGGCTGACAGGGAAAAAAGAAAGTCGGGACCGTTTACAGACCTGAAGAGGTCATCTAGTTTCTTCAAGAGACTCAGACAGGAAGAGACAAAGGAGGGTCCTCTGGGCCTGGTGATCACACAATTAAGGTCTGGCTAGCGTTGTCTTTAGGGAGAATTTAGAAAAATTGGGGTTTGCTTACCTATAAATAAAAACCATCGGTTTTGGAAGCCTAAACTAAGATCATGTGTGCACAAGAAACCTATATAGGGAAGCAGCGCTGGACTGTAGTTACAGGAGGCCCCGGAACAGCCCACTTCCTTTCTTTGTGTCTTTTTTTATTCATCTCTAAAAGTAGACACAGTAAGACGATTGCACTCTTCTCAACCTAAAAATACTTTTCTTCTGAGTCACCTGACAAGTCCTTTTTATTTGCCCCTGCATGGTGATTATACCCAACAAGAGACCTTCCAGATCCACTTCGCCGGGCCAGGGGACCCTGCCGGAAGCTGCCAGCCCTCCATACACTGAATGCAACCCGTCCACAGCTCACATGGACCAGCTAGCCCCCATGTCCTAAGAATGCACCAAGTCATTACGTGTAAGCTGTTTTATTAGGGGCATCTTGGCTTCCACCCAGTGCAGCATGGAGAGGTTCCTACTTCTGGACTTTTGTTCCCGCTTTTACGATAGTAACGATAGTAACGAGTGAGCTGTAGACCCTGCTTTCTGGTATTCAGGAAGCCGGGATTTCTTACATGCGTGTCCAGACCTCACCTTCTATTTCTGTCAGGTGCAGCGGAGCAGTGGTGAGGAGCAACTTGCGTGGTGCTGTTCCTCACTAGCTGGAGGCCAAACGTGTGTCAGACAGGACAGGCACATTCCTGGCAACATAGCGGCTAAACAAAAGGTTTCTGACTGCAGAAAACCAGAATACTGAGGCCACCAAAGAAAAGTAGGCTGAGGCTAACTGTAATACGTGCAACAATCTGCTGCGACTCAAGCCCACCTCTCACTTGGGTTCCCTTGACGTATGCACCTCAAGTGCTGTGCTCCGTGGCCACTTCCTGTCTTCTCAGACACTGACTCTTGCTCTGGTCAATTACATAAGACCTTGGATCCCAAATGTGACCTTTAGGAAATCATATCCACTCATCTATGTATTCATTCGCTTATTGGGAAGCAAGAATTGGGTGTCCCTCATCTACCCAGCCCTGTGTGCCACCACACGGATGCACAGAATAGCAGGAAGGAAGGCCTTCCTGGCTGACAGGAAGGAACTCTTTCTGTCGCCTGAGTGTCTCTGGACTTGAGGTTTTACTTTACCATTTTGAACTTGTAGCTTCAGTGCTTCCCTTTCAGGGACAAGCTTGGCTTCCCCCATGACACAGAGCATGGGATGTGCCAAGTCCCTGTCCTCAAGCAGACTTCTGGTTGTGACTCTTCCTTCCTGTCTCTGCCTGAAGTCAGCCCAGCGACATCCGCTTCGTCTGAGCTTCCTCTTGAGCTTGGAAGCCCCAGCCACATGATGAAGGTCAGGAGCCAGAGCCTGGGGTCCTGCAGCGCCTCAGGGACAGCACAACTTCTAGAGCTTTCAATGGTAACAGATGGCAGGGGAACATGAACATAACAGGAAGCTATGCGTGCCATGGCTTCCCCACTGCCCATACTGCCTCTGGGGAACCTCCACTCTATTGGTTTCACCAGGAATCTCCATCTTGTTTGTTTCCCTTGACCTGATCACCTCTAGACTATGACAATTCTAAGACAGCTATGACCATTCTGTGACAAATGACAAAAGTAGGAACCTAAGGAGAATGTATAGTTGATTCCTAAGTTCTCAGATAGGTGTCTGGTGGCGGCAGCATGGGCAATAAGAGAAAATGGCACCAGTGTGGGGGACAGAACTGTGATACAGAGTGACAGCTGCAGGCAGCTTCCAAGCTAATGCCTAAGTCCAGGCTTGGTGGC
>NW_004524577.1:38065264-38074320 GCF_000260255.1 Octodon degus
AAACTAAGCGACCAGCCACACATGCCAGGAACCTGTTATCCCTTTTGAGCACCATCTGGAGACCAGGTGTGGCTGTACAGATGGATTCCAGACCAACCAACATGAGGAATCATAGTAAGGCCTCGTGTGGCCTTCAGAGGCCCAGCACTTGGAAAATGCCAAGTGACCAAGAAGCCAGATAGGCCTGAGGCCAGCAGGAGCTGCCACGTCTGCCTCCTGCCCAAGGTGGGGATGGAAGTTCCTCTGGACGGAGGAAACTTTCTAGATTTTTGTATTGTCAGGTTAAGTTACTGAGTAAGCTCGCAGATGTCACTAATTTCCATCTTTTATTCTCTATTATGTTCTTCTGGCTGTTTCTTTTTCTCTCTGGTTTTATTCTATTACAATGTGTGGAAAATATTAGAGGTCGTCTTTACAGTTGTTGTCTTAAGTACAACACAAAAAGAAACATCTACAAGGCTGACTTTGGATGCAGTAGTGCATCATGCAGTTTCTAGAGGTCATAGAGCTGCGTTCCCAGGACCAAGCTCCCAAACACTCTGGTTTTATCATCCCCAGCATTTCCACCAGTCGTCCTGCCCCCGAAGGAACTGTGGGCTTCTTTCGAGCTCAGCCTCAGCCATGCCGAGCAAGCTGCCCCAATTCTGGACAGAGCTGCAGCTGAGCCTGCTCCTCAGTGGGTCTCCCGAGTTTTGTCCTCAATATATGGAGACGTACAGAGCTGGGGGTTCAGCCAGGGGTTAGTATGATAGATCCAGCAAAACTGAGGCCTCAGCGGTTCAGCAACAAAGCAGCCATGACAAGAGTTGCCAAGACCACGCAGTGGAAGCCAGGGGAAAATGAATTCCCGGTAGGAGAAAGGAAAACAGCAGCTGAGTTTGCTGCAGCTCTGATTAATGTGCAGGATTCTGCCTGGCGAAGGCTTCTCCCGAGGAACGCTAACATTGGCAGGAGAGGGTCCGAGGCCAGGCCAACCCCTGTGGTTTTTAGCTCCAATCTCTCTCTGTCTCTCTGTCTCTCTGTTTCTGTCTCTCTGTCTCTGTCTGTCTCTCTCTCTCTCACTCTCTCTTTCTTTCCCTCTAGTTTTTTAAAGCATCAAATCCCTGCATTCAATATAAATGTTAGGCAAAATCGATTTGCAAAAGAGATAAAACCTGGTTCCAGTTTGTCTGACTGTTGGTGGGGACTATGGACTCCTACGGGCTCTCCCAGCCGCCCCAGCCGGGGCTATTTCCGAGTTGTATTAGGACCCTTACAGAATGCCGCTGCTGGGGTCCGGGTGGGGTGTGCCCCGAGGGTTTGTGTACTGGAGGCTGGGTCTGGCCCCTCCTCGCTCAGGCCTCTCTCTTCTGCACACGATCCTGCCCTTCTGAGGCCCACCACCAGGCCACCCTGAGCGGCGCGGGAGGCGGCCCTAGAATTGTGAACTGTGCATCTTTATAATATAGCCAGCCTTGGATTCTTCATTACAGCAACAGAAAAATGATTTGCATGCCAGAGTTTGAAAATGTCCCCTTCACCTCTTAACCCCCACGCAGAGAGAAGGTGGCGTCTCCCCCGACTGCACGTGCCTCCCTGTGGAGCCCCCAGCCCGAGTTTCTCACTGCACAATCTGGGAAAATCACAGGGTTCAGCACATCCTCGTCCTGGGAAGACCACCTCTGCGACCAGGGTCTCCCCTGCCAGGTGAGCGTCTCCCTGTACTTACACACTGCCCGTCACGATGACCTTCTGCTCCTCTGATACTTAACCAAGAAGTTGTCAGCGAAGAGCTGTTACACTTCTGTCCTAAGGTCAGCAAAGTGTCTTCCGGTGGGAATGTGTAACTCATGTTCAAAAAAGACATTGACTGAACTTGACACCTAAGTGATGATTAAAAAATGGTTGCTTGTTTTTGTTTTTGTGTTTTAGGGAAGGGCCTACAGGGTGTTCAGGGCATCACTACTAGATTGCACTCGTAGTGATCCGCCTGTTTACAGCCTCCCAAGAGCTGGGATTACAGGCGCGCGCCACCATGCCCAGTCTCAATTGCCTTTTCATCGAACCCCTGGCCCCTGCACCTGCTTGCAGGTGCTTTAATCCGCTGAGCTATTTGGGAAAAATGTGATTTTGAATTTAAAATTATTACAATAAAAGGTATGTTGCTACTAATCACACTCAAAGTACTCCCCTTTGAACCTGTTTTTATCCCAACCTTCTTGCCACTTCCTGAAGCAGTTCTAGAAGTGCGCTTTTGTAACTGTCTTTCAAGCTGGGGTAAAGAATAAGGTGAATATCGCTGCCCAGCAAGGCTGACTGTAGAGGCAGGCTGCAGAGAACACGGTGTGTCAGCCTTCACCTTATTGACAAGACTCTGGCATCATGTGACTTCTATCCCTCCCCATCAAATGACCATGAAAGGTACAGTGTGTCCTCAGGGGTGCAGGGAGCTATTTTTCCCAACTCTTTTGTTCTCTGCAGTGCGTGGATGGCGTGGGTCCACAAGGCGTTGTCTCCCAGTGATGTCAATGCCCTCCTAGTTTACACACATTTGTTCTATGATGTTCCATCAGTGACGTCATCGCCTCACCACACAGTTGCCAGGGCAACCCCCCCCCCATTATTCAACAACGTGTATATCATAAACACTATGAATGGTAAGCATTTTAAATCAACTCAGGATATCAAGACAGCCACTGAAGACACTCGTGGCAAAGGACTTCTAGCTCTGCCTCAGAAAGTGGCACATCCTGTGTGTGTTGGAAGTGAGGGATATTTTGAGGGAGAGTAATGACAGTATGACTTTTAGTATAATACAGTTTAAAGAATGTAAACATTCAATATGTGTTTTGACCACACCTCAGCCTATTAGGAAAATTAAGGTGGTCTCACTGTTGTGATGTAGAAAGGGCAGCGATCCGGATCCTTCCCTCTCCTCCCTCCCGAGTGCAAGACCCCAGGGCGTGGCTTTCCACACAGCTTCTGTGGGCCATGGCTTTGTGTTAACTCAACATCCTGGCTCCAGTGGAGCTCACTTTTATTTTTATTTTTTTCACACTATATTAACTACTTACTTTTCCGGCTGTTAACTGCAAATTACATTTTCATCTAAAACCCCAAACATCAGGCTAAAAACACAGTGGGAACATTGATCTCTAAATGAATGGAAAGTTCCTAAAGGTGAGAACGTGGCAGCCTATGTGGGAAAGGCCACAAGACAGCTTTATTATGTCAGGTACAACAATAACAAAGACTCAAAGTGGGAAAAATTTTATTGCATGGACCTACAACTCATCACAAAGAGAACAAAGTGCTCTTCATTATTCAGATCAAATTTGTTCAGCGTGTTCCTCAGCTACCTCGACATATTTCATTTTATTTATTTATTATTTATTTATTTATTTATTTATTTATTTATTTTTGCGGAACCGGGGATTGAACTCAGATTCTTGTGTTTGCCAGTCAAGCGCTTATCCTACTGAGCCATCTTCCCGGCCCTCATTTTATTTCATTAAAAGACTATGTTTTCCAACCAAAATCTTGTAGACTGTTAATACACAAATGATGATGAGCCATGGGTCCCTGCTCCTATCTCATTGATGGACTGTTGTCCCCTTCCATGCCCATTCTGGGAGCCACCCAGGAGCATCTCACCTGGCCTAATCACGCAATTGAGGGCCACCCTGGGCCGCTGCCACTGTCTTCCTCTAGCTTGGTCCCACTTCAATGCCCATACTGTGTGAAGGTGTTTCCATGCTGTCACCAGTGTCCTCAGTCCTTACCCCCTGCAGGCTCATTGCCACTGCCACCAGCCTGATACACAGGGGCTTCAAGTAGAGAGGAATGTTTTGCAGGTCATGCAGTCTGTTGCCCAAATAGGATTCAGCCCTTTTGTGTGACACAGTCCATGAGAAGGCCTTCCTGAGGTGACACTGCCTTGCACCCAGTGTCCTAGTCAGTGGCAATAATGCTTTTACACAAGGGCCTTTGCCTTCTGGGACTCAATGCCAGGACCAAGGAGGTGGAGGGCTAGAGTCTTGTGAGCTGAGTATTCAGAACTATGCCTCTGGCCAGAAGCCTAAACCAGCTTTTCTCTTTTCTGTCTCTCATTACATGAGTTCTTGCTTCCAAGTGCATTGGGTCCTCTTAAAAAATCAGGTTCTGGGCAAAACCAAAGAAAATCACTAACTTTGCAGGCTCATCTATGCTTCAGTAGGAATACTGTGCTTTAAAAAAAAAAAAAAAAGACCAGATATCTTTGATCTGGATTACATTAAGCATCCATCACAAAGCAGTGGTGCCGGGGATCAAACTGTGGTCCCTGCTCTTGCCTAAGCTTGCTTAAGCAGGCGCTTTAGTTCACTGAGCTATCTCCCCAGCCCCAAGTTACTTATTTTCTTTTGCCTTGTTCTTTACCTCGCTGAGGGTCAAATGACTGACAGATGAGTGAGGTGGTTACTCATCATTTCATTCATATACATTCACCACATAAGTAGGAAGGGCATCATTCTTATTTTCCAACCTCAGCATTCTGATGCCTCATGTAATTCTCCTTGAATTAATCTCTATCAAGATGCAGAGAAATTTGAACCCTCATATGTTGCTGGTGGAAATGTAAGACAGTGGAGCCACGTTGGTAATCAGCTTGACAGTTCCTCAAAAAGTTAAACCTGGCATTACCCTATGACCCAGCAATTCCATTCCTAGCTATACATAGAGAACTGAAAACATAGTATACCACAGAAACTGGTACACAAACATTCATAGCAGCGTTACGCATCGTAACACTAAACTGGAAACAACTCAAGTGTCCATCAACTGATGAATAGTTAAACAAAACAGGATACATCATGTGGTGTGATTCTATTCAGCCATGGAAAGGAATGAAGTACTGGCACATGCCACCACTTGGGTGAGCATTAGAAATATTAGGCCAAGCAGAGGACCACAGGCAACATGTTGTGGGATCCCATTTATTTGAAATGTCCCAGATAGGTGAAGCCATAGAGACAGAACACAGATTTATGGCTGCCAGAGGCTGGGAAGGGAAGGGAATGGGGTCTGACTGCTGACGGGCTGAGGGGTGATGAGAAAAGTTCTAAAGCTGGAAGTGGTGATGCTTGTACAACCTTGTAAATACACTCAGAAACATTGACTTAGGCAGGCATGGTGGCGCATACCTACAATCCCAGCTACTCAGGAGGCTGAGGTAGGAGGAGCACAAGTTTTGGACTACCCTGGGGAAACTCCAAGATCGTGTCTTAAATATAGAATGTTTAAAGAGCTAGCAGATGCCTCAGCAGTAGAGTGCTCACCTAACACATACAAGGCTCTGGGTTCAACCCCCAGATTCACAAATAAACACTGAACTATATGCTTTTTATGACTCTTGTTTGTTTTCTTGTCTTGTTTGTGAGACAGGATCTCACAATATAGTACAGGCTGGTCTTTTTTTTTTTTTTTTTTTTGCGGAACCGGGGATTGAACTCAGGCACTTGTGCTTGCCAGGCAAGCGCTTATTCTACTGAGCCATCTCCCCGGCCCCTACAGGCTGGTCTTGAACTCGTTACATAGTCCATGCTGGCTGAGTTCATGGCATCCTCCTATCTCAAATTCCTGATTTCTCGGACTACAGACATGTGCCACCACACCCTGCTGAATTATACATTTTTAAAGCAGTAAATGTTGTGGGAATTGTATCTTAATTTTAAAACATGACTTTGAACCAATGGGTCACAGATGAAATTAAAGTAGAAATTAAACAGTTTCTACAATTAAATGATAACAAGAGTACAATATACTGGAACTTATGGGACACAACGAAAGCAGTCCTAAGGGGGAAACTTGTAGCAGTGAATATCTATATCAGCAAATCAGAGCAAGGGCAAATGAACAACTTAATAGTGAACCTCAATCTTCTAGAAAAAGCAGAGCAGGCCAAGCCCAAAACTCATAGAAGGAAGGAAATTATAAAGATCAGAGCCAAAATTAATACATTGGAAACTAAGAAAACAATCCAAAGAATCAATGAAGAGTTGGTTCTTTGAAAGATTAAATAAAATTGACAAGCACGCTTATCAACAAAAGGAAAGATTCAGACCTACACATTTAGGAATGAAGAAGGTAAAATCACAATGTTGTATTGAGAGAATTTGAATGTCTAATTTGAAGCATATACTCAGATTTTTTGAAATTTTTGTGGTTCTGAAAATATAATTCGTCTACCATCAACCTGAATTTCTAAAAATGAATTTCTAAAAATTTAAGAAAATAAAAAATAAGTAAAAATTTAAAATCACTCTGCAAACAATAAAATGTATGTCTTAAATTATAAAAAAAATCACATTGTACCTTGCAGAAATCCAGATCATCTTTACTTACTTTGAGAACTTATATTCTAATAAGATGGAAAATGCAGAAGAAAGACAGATTCCTAGATACCTGTGAATTGCCAAAGCTGAATCAAGAAGATAAAAAAAAATCCTAAACCAATATCAATCAATGAAATCAAAGATATAAGTAAAAACCTACAAGCAGAAAAAAAGCCCAGGCCCTGAGGGATTTACTGCTGAACTCTACAAGAAATTTAGAGAAGACTTAATACCAAAACCAGAGAAAGACCCAGCGACAAAGAGAACTATAGGCCAGTCTCCCTGATGAACATAAATGTAAAAAATCCTCAATAAGATACTGGCAAACAGAATGCAGCAATCATCAAGAAAATAGTACACCATGAGCAAATAGGATTCATATCAGGGATGGTTCAACATATGTAAATCAATAAAAATAATACACCATATTGACAGAGCCAAGGACAAAAGCCATATGATCGCCTCAATAGATGCAGAAAAAGCTTTTGACAAAATCCAATGCCCATTCATGATAAAGAAAAACTACGGAAAATTAGAATAGATGATCTTTATCTCAATCTAATAAAAACCATCTATGACAAATCAACAGCTACATCATACTAAATGGACAAAAACTGAAAGGTTTCACTCTAAAATCAGGAACAAAACAAGGATGTCCACAGTCTCCACTCTTATTCAACATAGTTCTGGAAACTTTAGCCAGAGCAATGAAATAAGAGAAAGAAATAAAAGGAATAATAATAGGAAAAGAAGTTAAATTATTGTTATTTGCAGATGACATGTTAATCTACATAGAAGACCTAAAAAATCCACTGAAACATTGCTAGATTTGAAAAGCAAGTTCAGTAACATAGCTGGACACAAAGTTGACATTCAAAAATCAATGGCCTTTCCATATGTAAATAAAAAATTCACAGAGACAAATTGGAGAAGCAACACCTTTCACAATAGCATCAGAAAGAAAGAAAAAAAGAAAGAGAAAGAAGGAAAGAAATACCTAATAATAATCTGATGAAGGATATAAAAGACCTGTATATGGCATGGGCCGGGGAGATAGCTCAGTAGAATAAGCACTTGCCTGGCAAGTGCAAGGGCCTGAGTTCAATCCCCGGTTCCACCAAAAAAGAAAAGACCTCTATATTCAAAACTACAGTTTTCTTTGAAAAAGAAGATTGAATAGGATGTCAGAAAATGAAAATATATCACTTGTTTTTGAGTAGGAAGAACCAATATAGTGAAAATGTTTCTGAAGTCCTATTCCAAAACTGTCATACAGATTTAATACAATTCTGATTAAAATTCCAACAGCATATCTCACAAAATTAGAGAAAACAATCCTAAAATTCATTTGAAACCAGAAGAGACCTAGAATATCAAAGACAAATTTGGGGAGCAAAGGTAAGGCAGGGGGCATCACAATCCCTGACTTGAAATTATACTATCAAGCTATGATATGATGTGGGAAAACAAGGAACCCTTCTCCACTGTTGGTGGGAGTGTAGATTGGTGTAACCATTGTGGAAATCAGGGTGGAGATTCCTCATAAAACCAGTATTAGAGGGCCCACTTGGCCCAGCTCTTCCCCTTCTGGCTATCTTTCCAGAAGAATAAAAACATACCACAGCGATATATGTGCACCCATGTTTATAGCCGCACAATTGGTAATAGCCAGATCTTGGAAACAACCCAAATGCCTATTAACCAAGGAATGGTAAAAAAGGTATGGCCTTTTTGTATAATGGAGTGCTTAGCTATAAAGAAGGATAAACTAGAGACTTTTGTAGGTAAATGGATGCAACTTGAGACCATCCTCATAAATGAAATAAATTAGACTCACATGTGAAAACCGTATTGTCTTCCCAGTGTGAAAAGCTGAAAGAGTAAATGAGACGTATGAGTTAGTGGGTTCAGTAGTTTAACAGTGTCTTGAGGGATCCTCTCTCTTCTTTCATGTGTGTGTACAAGTGCGCTCTCTCTCTCTTTCTCTCTCTCTCCCTCTCTCTCTTTCTCTTCTCTCTTCTCTCCTCTCTCTCTCTCTCAGCTTCTCTCTGAGGTCTGTGCCACTTTAGGCCACACTACATGAGACAGCCTCCTTCCTCATCCTCTTTCAGCAAGAGAGACAGTTGCTTCTCTTTCCTGAAAGCACCCAGCAAGCCTCCTCTGACCTTTCGCTGGCACAACTCCAGACAAGGTCCTGTTGGAGAAGGACTCACCCCGTGCAGCTGGGCTTCATGGCCTGTCACCCACTTCGGCATCCAAAAATAGGCCCAAGTCCAACTTCAAATCATGGTGCATAAATGTGGCTCTTATTATGGATTTTGGAAGAACTGGCTATGATCCTGACAAAGTTCCTAAAAATTATCTTCGGGCTGCTTTCTTCCCCAAGTGGCCACGGTTTCCCTCCACTCCCACATCTCTTTCCCTCCAAGCCTCATTCTCCCTTGACCTCTTACACTCAGATTGGCTGCTCCCTGTCTTCCCACCGCTTCCTTTACAGCTCTCAGCTGGCATTTCTAGCAGCAGAATCCAGCCACCCCCCAAATCTGCCACGCCAAGGAATGGAATTTCAGATCTCTTCCCACATGCTCCCATGGCGTCCTTGTCATTCGGCCAGCAGTGTCACAGGAGATACTTGGGTTGATAGCAGTAAGGGGGGGAGGGGAGAGAGAAAGAGAAGAAGAGAGGGGAGAGGGGAGAAAGAGAGAG
>NW_004524577.1:38074843-38077527 GCF_000260255.1 Octodon degus
AGGACAGGACAGGACAGGACAGGACAGGACTGGCTATGCGAGGCGAGGTCAGGACAAGAGAGGACAGGACAGGATAGGACAGGACAGGACAGGACAGGACAGGACAGGTGAGGCAAGGCAAGGCCAAGAGAGGAGAAGAGAGGAGAGGAGGGGAGGGGAGAGGAAGAGAGGGGAAGGAGAGGAGAGGAGAGATGAGAAGAGAAAAGAAATGTAAGAAAAGAGAAAGGCAGGAAAGAAACCTATGTTCTAAGTGATAAAGCTGGGGTGTGGGTAGTGCTTACCCAGCACTACCTGCTGTGAATCCTGTACTCAGTTCCCCGCACTGGAAATATTAAAAGCTATGGCTAAGTGACACAGAAGTTATTCCAAACCAAAAACATGAAGAAACAAACAAAAAATTCAGGATGCTTAAAAAAAAAAACAAAAAAAACCCACCTCAATTCAAGTCTAAAGACAAACAAAATGTTGAGAAATAATTGTAAAATCCCCAAAAATTTTCTTATAGAAATCACTGAGGAAAAAAATTTCCTAGGGCAAAAGATATGAGCTGTTACTGAACAAAAGAGAGATAACATTTCGTTTCATTTTTTGCGTATCAGATTGGCAAAGATGAAAGCCTTACTAAGGCACAAGCTTGGCCTGAATGTGAAGTGGAGCAGTGGGCACTATTGATGACAGCATCAGCTGGAACTTTCCTTTCTTTGTCTTTCTTTCTTTTTCTTTTCTTTCTTTTTTTTTTATGGCCAGCTCAACCCACCCTGGGGGCAGGGCTCGGCTGCATGTGGTGCCAGGAATCGAACTGCTGCCGCTGTGCTTGCCTAAGCTTGCCTAAGCAGCTGCTTTAGACCACTGAACTATGTCACTGGCCACGAAACAACTTTTCTGAAAGACAATCTGCATTTACATTGAATAGAAAGTTTAGTACTTCTGATCAAACAAATAACACCGTAAGGAATTTATTCTAAGTCAGTATTTGGGCAAAGACACAAAAATTAGGGATACATATTCATTATTGCCTTCTTTTTTTTTTTTTTTTTTTTGAGAAACCGGGGATTGAATTCAGGCCCTTGCGCTTGCCAGGGAAGCGCTTATTCCACTGAGCCATCTCCCTGGCCCCATTATTGCCTTCCTTTATGCTGGCAAAAGCTGATTAACTCTTCTGTCCTGCTTTTCAGTATATTAATGCACTTTAATAAATTCATGTTTATCAAGACTTGATAACTGATTGCATCCCAAAAATCTCAGTTTTTGGCTTACTATAGTTCCCCAAATTATATAATATTAATTAATAAAAGTTATATGATTTTTTAATCTAAAAGATGCAATAGGGTTTGTCAGGGAGATTCACAACCATCTATATTTATTCAAATACGATCAGACATATCATCTTCTAGAATGGTGGTAGCAGGCCTGTAGCACAAGTGTTATTTTTCTTTTAAGATGTTCATATAAAGAGGGCCTGAAGGGAGGGGAAGGAGGTGGAAAAAAGAGAGGAAGATAGATCACGTGCAGGCCGGGATTCCCCGCCATGAATGGTGTCACTATGTATATCTAAAATGGACCAACAACGTTTTTTAAACGTTAATGTGTGAGGTTTTTTTTTTTTTTTTTTTTTTTTTTTTTTGGCGGAACCGGGTATTGAACTCAGACCCTTGCACTTACCAGGGAAGCGCTTATTCTGCTGAGCCATCTCCCCAGCCCGTTTTTTCTAAACTAAAGCCTAAATATTCAGGGTTAGTTGTAGTGCTGGAGCTTTGGAATAATGAGTGGGGTTGGGGCTGCGGTTTGGACCCTCCCTCTAAAAGGTGGCCACGGCCGTCCGAGAGCATCACCATAACTCTCTGCACCCGAGTTGCAGGCTGAGTCCTTGCTACCACGTCCTACAGCACCCCTGCCCGGTCCCTCAGCCCCAGCGACTGCGCTCTCCTTAAATGAGCCCTTCTCCTCCTCGCAGCCTGCTCCCAGGGCGTGGGTGACACAGCTTACAGGGATTTCATCGCATGAATTCTTCACCCGAGTCACAGCCTGTAGCAGGCTGGGCTTCTCGAAGTTTCCGTTACATCAAGTGTGAGCTGAAGGCTTAAAAGACAGGAGTGGCAACAGAAGTGATGACTACTGAGGACCATGGGCCACACAGAAGTGATGAAAAATTGCAGGCACCAAAATTCGGAAAATACTGATTTTCATTTCACACAAGTGCTGCAACACACAACATACGAAGATTCTTATTAGGCACAATG
Source organism: Octodon degus (assembly GCF_000260255.1). Lineage (NCBI taxonomy): Eukaryota > Metazoa > Chordata > Mammalia > Rodentia > Octodontidae > Octodon > Octodon degus. The sequence goes on from NW_004524577.1 coordinate 38,077,084, forward strand.
TGTCTGTCATTAAGTGTATGTATGTTGGTCACGCAGTGTGTCTGTACCGTAATTGTTCACTCCGCGATAGGTCGCAGGGTCTTGTGTTTACACAGCTGTTCACCTCTTGCTCAAAGGCTCCCGCTTGGGTATTTACAAACCCCTAATTACACCCTATATTTTAAGTATTAATGTCAATAATATTTCTATTTAATGATATATTAATATTATTTTATAATTCAATATGCTCATCATGTATTGCAATGGAAATACTAAATGTGTCTCTCTGGCTGGTGGTCAGAACTAGGGCTTATTTTTAGGTAGGGCTTATATTACGAGCACCTCAAAAGCCATGCTAGGGCTTATTTGTTAGGTCTTATTTTGGAGGAAGTGGTCTATATGAATATATGAATTTATTTTTCAGTACTTGGATGAAACCCTCACAGTAAACTACATCCCAGCCCT
>NW_004524577.1:38077957-38078925 GCF_000260255.1 Octodon degus
GGCTCAAACTTACAATCCTCCTGCCTTAGCCTCTCAGAGTGCTGGGATTACAGGCATGTGTCATGCTTGGCTATTTATTTAGTAAATTAATTTATGTATCAAGGGGCTGGTGAGATGGCTCAGTGGTCTAAAGCACCTACTTGAAACAAGCTTGACAAAGCACAGGGACAGCGGTTCGATCCCCCAGCACCACATGCCAGCCAGCCCCGCCCCCTGGTGGGCTGAGCTGGCCACACACACACACACAATAAATAAATAAGTATAAAAAAAAAAAAAATTTATGTATCAGGTAAATGAACAAATACGGCAGAAAGTTTTATAGCCAATAAGAATTATGATGTAGATATATACTTGTTGAAATGAAAACTTATCCATCATATATTGTTTAAAAGAAATAGATTTTAAAACTATATGGATTGAATTACCTCATTTTTTATAGACAAAAGTGTGTATATTCCTTCAAAAAGTTTTAGAAGAATGTATCCCAAAATAAAAATTGAAGTTCGTTCTTTCTTTTTTCTTTCTTTCTTTCTTTCTTTCTTTCTTTCTTTCTTTCTTTCTGTATTTTAGTACAGGGTCTATAGGCTCTCACTGTATAGATTGAACTCGTAGTGATCCTCCTATTTTCAGCCTCCCAAGTGCTGGGATTACAGGTGCACGCCACCTCACCCAGTGTCAATTGCCATCTCAGCGTGCCCTGGGGGTGGAGCTGGCATGGCACACCAGGGACTGAACCCCAGTCCCTGCATCTGCCTAAGCAGGCCCTTTAGGCTGCAGAGCTGTCTAGCCGGCCCTGAAGTTCTTTTTGAAAAGGTAAATTATAGACATGTCTTAGTTACTCTTCTCTCGTTGCTGGGACAAATACCCGACACTCAAAATGAAGGAAGGAAAGGTTTATTTAGCTCACAGTTACTGGAGGTTTCAGTCCACACTCAGCTGGGTCCAAGGCAGAGCAGCACATAACAGAG
>NW_004524577.1:38079503-38084783 GCF_000260255.1 Octodon degus
AGGCACGAGGAACACCATGAGTTCGAGGCCAGCCTGGGCTCCGTCTGTAATGAGTTGAAGCTCAGCCTAAACTGCACAGGGAGACCCCATCTCAGAAAACCAAAAATAAGCAAATAAAGTCAAAGTCTAGGGGTCAGCTCAGTGGGGTAGCTCTTGCCTAGCTTGCACAAGGCCCTGGGTGATCTCCAGCACTGCAAATGAAAAGAAGCGGGGGGCTCAGGAGGGAAAGAGAGAGGAAAAAGGAAATAGGGGAAGAGAAGGAGGAAGAAGAAGAGAAAGGAAGGAAATGGAAAGAAGAAAAGAAAAAGAAAGTCCCAGGGCCCGCCAAATAGTTCAGCAGATTTGATCCCTGGGCCTGCCTTGCTGGCCCGTTCTGTCCCCAGGGCCAAATGAGAGGGCGATTGAGACTGGGCGTGGTGGCGCCCACCCAGATCACTAGGAGTCCAATCTAGTAGTGATGACCTGAACACCCTGTAGACCTTTCCCTAAAATACAAAAAAAAAAAAAGTCCCCAGAGTTCTTCAGAATTGCCCTGGCTTCTGCTTCCTGCAGATCCCATCTCCAAGTCAGACCCCAGGAGGTAAAACATGCCTCTAGGGGACAACTTTTAGGCCCTGAGAGCCCGGGGGGAACTTACCTGGTGGGCTCTGGAAGCCAGAGTCTCTGAGAGTAGGGCTGGAGGCTCAGGGCCAGGGCCAGCCTCCCCTGTTGACAGTCCCCACTGGAACTCTGTGGGCTTGAAAAATGACAGATTTGAAACTGGTCTTCTGGGACCTTGAGAAAGTGCATTTGGAAAGGCAGGGTTAAGCCATTACAGCAATGTTCACTTGACATAACTTTTAAATATTTAGATACCTGCCAAAATATACACGTGTATTCTTAAATTGGTTTTTAAGCAGACTGCTTCGTCTTCTAGCCCTGAGTTCCCAAAACGTTGGGGATGGAGCCCAGAGGTACAGAATGTCACCCATAGGTCACTTTGTCTCCAGGTGTCACCTGGGAGCTTCTGTGGAGGAGCAGAGATGCTCAGATCTACTCGGTCTTGGGTGACATCTGCGGCTCCCAGGATGTCCTCCTCGTACAGCGAATCGGGAAATGAGGTTGCTGCGAAAGGCTAGAGGCGCGTCTTGTTTACCAGCCGCAGCAAACCTTATTAACGAATCCCGCTGAAGCTGGAAGCAGCCGCGCGCAGCTAGAGTCTCAGCACTCCGGGAGACGAGGCGTGAGGATGGCAAGTTCAAACCCAGCCTAGGCGACTTCGCAATTTAGCGAGACTGTCTCAAAATTGAGAATAGAAAAAGGGCTGGGGATATAGCTCCGGGGAAAGGTCCTGGGTTCAGTCCCCTGTACCAAAGACACAACGATCTGAGGGTTTCCCAAGCGCTCAGAACTTAAAGCTGCAGCAGTGTCTGGACTGATCCGGTCGTGAAGAAAAACTGCTTCCCATAAAGCTTACTGGACCAGCGCTGTTTCCTGGGGGTGTGGCTTGCAACTACGCCCAAACTGGAGGCAGGATTAAAAAAAAAAAAATTACAAAGGAAGCCCAGTGTGTGGCACATGCCTGTAACCCCAGCACTCTGGTAGGCAGAGACAGAAGGATCAAAAGCTCTATCCTAGCCTGGGCAAATGAGTGACTCAGCCAAGACCCTGTCTCTAAAAAATAAAAAAGTGGGGAGGATATAGCTCAGTGTGAAGTCCTTAGTTCAATCTCTAGAGAAAAAAAAAAGGAAAGCAAAACAAAGATGCTGTTACACAGAGAAAAGCAATGTTAATATTTTCCTGTTTCCTTGTGGCTTTTTCCAAACATTGTTGAGGCTGGGTGTGGTGGCACACCCCTGAAATCCCAGCACTGGGGAGGCTGAGACAGGAAGACTGTGATTTGAGGCAGCCTGGGCTACACAGCAAGTTCAAGACCAGCCTGAACTATACAGTAAGACCCTATCTCAAAAACACAGAACAAATAAAAATAAAATGTAGTTGCGACTATACTTAATGTATAATTTTGTGACCCACTTCTTTTTCAGTTCAATATTTTTTTTTCACTGTTATAATAACTTTAATTTATCTTGCATTTTACTGAAGTCTATGAACGATTTTAAAAAAGCACCTCCTTACCCCATATCATGTTTCTCTGACAGCTGTTAAAGTAGGCAATAAGTATGTCAACAGTTTGAGCATCGGCAAGGATTTCAGATCAACCAACCACTCGCCAATGAACCTGGCAGCTTTTTTATCTTGTTTTTAATACAATGATAAATCCACTCTGATGGCAACCCTGTCCAGCCAATTCCTCAGAACACGCTTTGCAAAATCAGTGATGATTAACAAATTAGTTAGCTTTGGCACGGAGCTGTGCTCGCTTGCCTGTGACAGCCCTGGAAGCCAGTTTTGATACTGGCAAGAGAGCATCGAGAATGACAAGTTTCACACTGTAAGAAACAGAGCCAGGTGTCCTTCTGCAGAATTGTATCTGGTGATCGGCATGTGTGACAAGTGACATATTCCTTGATATATCTTCTTAAGACATTTTCTATCTGTTTCTGTTGGAATCTTCCTTTGATTACAAGTTGGTTATTGCCATCTATAGAACCACTTGTACCCAATTCTGCCAATAAAAATGCAAGGAGATGTTTGGGCTGACGATGTAATAGTTTACAGATATCTGTAAAGTTGACAAAAGAAGTTTTCTTGGTTCCTACTCGGACAACCTGTGGAGGTTTCATGACAAATTTTCTTTTCTCTCCTGCAACCATATCTGGATTCTTTTCCCTCATGATGTTGAATACTCGATTCAGTAGCTCTTCGTATGTGTAGTCTCTCTCTGAGCCCGCCCAAGCAGGGCCTGTCTGGTTACTGAATGAAATGCCATCATCTTTTTTCTGTCTTCATCTTCTAAAGCTTCATCTTTTTCTAGTATTTCATCCTCATCTGGGAACTTGACATTCTTCTTTTTCTTCTTTTTATTGCCAAGCATAATATCAAGGTCATCCTCTGGTTCTGCTGGCTCTTGGATATCACTTTCAATCTTAAGATCCTTTATACCCTCTTCCGCTTCATCAATATCAAATATCTTTTTTGGTTTTTTCTTCTTTTTCTTTTGATTAAAGAAATTCAAGTCATCTAGATCATCAGAAGCATCTTTCTTCCTACTGTCCTCTTCATCAGCTTCCACATCTTTGTCTTCAGTCGGTTCTGGCTCTACTTCTTTTGTTTCTGAGGACTGGGTTTCTTCCGTCTGGGCATCCCCCCCTTCCTCATCTAACATAAAGGGCTTCTTCTTCTTCTTCTTTTTCTTCTTGCTCATAGTAGGATCAAAAATCATCTCGTCCCCGGACATGGCAGAAGCTCGCGTAGACTCGGCACGGAGAAGAAGTGAGACAGGTCAGTCCCAGGCCCGGACGTCAGCGCTGCTCCTCCCGATAGCACTCGAAGCACCGCACTCTTCAGTTCAATATTACATCAAACATTCCTCATGTCCTTAAAAGCTCTGTTTAAAGAAAAATCTTCACAGCGGCATAATTTACTATCCTATGAATATCTTACTATTTACTTAACCAATCCCTATTATTATTTTTTTTTTTTCAGAACCAGGGATTGAACTCAGGCCCTTGCGCTTGCCAGGGAAGCGCTTATTCCACTGAGCCATCTCCCTGGCCCCCAGTCCCTATTTTTGAACATTCAGGTTGTCTGTGACATTTTTAAATCTCTCTCCCTGCTATGGACTTAATTACTTAAATTCTTCATCTGCATTTCCTTAAGGCGGATTCCTAGCGCAGAAGTCACTGGGTCATAAGCAATCAAGGCAAAGGCTTTGTCTTCATTTGTGGCCAAATTCCTTTTCCAAGAGATTGTCTCAAGTTGGGCAGAGTGGCGCAGGCTTGAAATCTCACTACCGTACTCTGCGAGGCTGAAGCAGGAGCTTTGCAAGTTGGAAGTCTGGCCTGGGAAATTTCATGATTTAGCAAGACTTTGAGGCAAAATATTTTTTTAAAAATTGTTTTCTAAAGGCTAAGGATGTAACTCAGTGTGAAGCCCCTAGGGTCAATTCCTAGCATCCTACCCCTCAGATAGAGAGAGACAGAGACAGAGACAGAGGGACAGAGGCAGAGACAGAGACAGAGAGAAGACAGAGAGACAGAGACAGAAAGGCAGAGACAGAGAGAAAGGCAGAGACAGAGAGACAGAGACAGAGACAGAGACAGAGACAGAGGCAGAGACAGAGACAGAGAGACAGAGACAGAGGCAGAGGCAGAAGTCATTCTCCGGGCCAGAGCCTCACAGGGCCTCTGGTAATAGAGCCTAACTCCCTGGCACTACCTGAGGACAGGCCCAGAGGGCAGGAGAGCTGCATCATGGCCCCACCGGGCTGCGTGACCCCAGTAAGAACAAATCTTAAAGAATGACAATGATTATTTTCATTATATGTGTAAAACTTACACGATTTTAAAACGCACTTGTGTATGTTTGGTAAGTTTATCAGATGATAATGTAGTGAAAGAACAGAAAAAGGGAAAGGGGCTTCCTTATCTCTGAGGACTCAGAGAGAATCTGCGGAAGATAAGAGATTCCCTGAACTGGAACAGAGGGAGGCTGGGGCTTTTAGGGCTTTTGCCAGGGGTGGAGTTCGAGAGGGACCTTTAGATATACCTGAGGAGCTGACCGGGGCCTTCCCTGAGGTGGAAGGAAAGGTGACTGAAACAGCAACCTGGACTGGGTTCGAGAAGGAGGGCGGAGGGGGTCTCTGGAAGATAAGCTGTTGTTTTAAGGGCTTCAGCCATGTTAGGCGACCACCATAATAACTCAGCAATCCGTACTACGGCCAGAACCTCTCCATGTTTACTTGCTTCACTGATTTGAACCTTACCGTGAGCGCCCGCCAGCAACAATGGGAAGGCATCATTTCTATTTGAAAGGTCAGAGAACAAGGCCCAGACTGGTTCTGCGGTGTTTCAGAATCACCAGCTGGCCAGTGTCATAAACACACCACTTCTGGGCTCCCATTTCCGAATTATTTTCATAGTTCACGTTAACTCTTTCTCATCTGGAGGTGTGGTTTCTCTGGCTCTCGAGGTAGGGGTACCCTTAGCTCTCCCCACACTCTCATACCTTACTGAGTACAGTAAATCTTGTTGCAATGTAGACTGATCCGCAAGGGCAGGGCCCAAGATCTGATATCTGATGTTTCTAACAAGTTCCCCTATGATCCAAGATGACTGGCTGCCAGCCTCACTGTGTGGTCTCTCTGTCTCTGTCTCTGTCTCTGTCTCTGTCTCTGTCTCT
>NW_004524577.1:38085027-38086246 GCF_000260255.1 Octodon degus
TCTCTCTCTCTCTCTCTCTCTCTCTCTCTCTCTCTCTCTCTCTCTCTTCCCCCATCACCCTCTCTCTCTGTTGGACAGGCCCAGGCTGGCCTTGAACTCAGCAATCCTCCTGCCTCAGCCTCCCCACTATTGGATTATAGGCATGCACCACCATGACATCACTTTGAAAAGCAAGGCATAAGACAGTCTGTCAAATTCCTTTCAGCAATAATATTCCATATTTCAGTATTTTCACCTAAGATTAAATTATAAAATATCAAGAAACCATTTTTCATGTAGAATCCAGAATGAATTCTAAAATGTATAGGTAAATCAGCAGGTTAGGGTCAGTAAGTGACTACAGCGTGAATTTCATAATTTTCTGCCACAATATCAAATAATGAAACTAAACAGCAAAACTCCACATACATCAAAGGAATAAGTTCTTTAGAGCATAGACTGTAGGACTGGTATTGTGTTAAGTATGATATTTAGCCAAGAGGCAAGAGCTAAACCCAGAGAAGTTAACTAGGAATGCAAAGCCTGCCTCTAAATACTGGCGAGCCAGGCACTCCAGGCAGGGCCATGGCCTCCCGAAGAAGCGAGGGAGAGAGGAGGGGCACAGGGACTGCAGAAACGCACTGGGCCCGAGGCATAATTCGTGTGGAGAAACAAGGCTGGACATGGGAGCCCGGGTCAGATCGTGACAACCTGAGAACGCCCAGTTGAGTTTAGACCTCTTGCACAGGGCTACGTCACTGGAGAGTTTCAAGCACAGGAGCGGTGTGACAGAGTGGCGTTAGGAAGATGAGTTCTCGGAGGGGATCAAATGCAGTGTTAAGAGGCTAAGGCCATCACTGGGCTTGACAGAATGTCACCAGAGCGAGGCTGAATACATGTTGGAGGGGCAAGGGGAAGCGCTAGACGGAGGACACTGGCTCATCACGCGCAGCAAGCCCTGGGAGTGTTTCCCACCCATCTCTGAGGTTTGAGATCTGCATGATAGAAAAGTAACGGTTCCATTAACAAAAGTAGGAGGACTGAGAGAGAAGCTGACTCACGACAATTCCTCCAGATGCACAGGCCCGACAGTGGTCCCAGCCAACTTCATATCCTGACCCGGCCCAGACTACGATCATAATGGCCGAAGAAAGATTGTTACTCCAGAGTTACTTGGAGCAACTCTGCCTTCATTTTCGGATTATTAGTTAATATTCTCTAAAAAAAAAAAAAAAAAATT
>NW_004524577.1:38087002-38088478 GCF_000260255.1 Octodon degus
CTCTCTCTCTCTCTCTCTCTCTCTCTCTCTCTCTCTCTCTTTTAAATCACAGATAATTAGCAAGAATGTGTGGAACTCCCACTCCATACACAGCACAGTCATAGGGCTGTCATTGTGTAGGGCTCAAAACAAGTCACTGACACCATAGGGCCAGTAAGAGTTTTTCCCCTCTTTGCAGGAATCATCTGCTAATACAGCTGTCTTATATTTCCACAGTAGAAGTGTGTGGGATTGGATCGTGTGATTTATGATCACTTTGCAGTTGAGTGCCCAGTGAGATCTGGTTATGCTAGAGGACAGTAGGGAGAGGGCTTCTCTTCTTCCTGCCCGCCGGGTGTCCCGCGAAGCCCTTTTAGCGGTGGGGCGAGGTTCCAAGCCCAAAGAACAGGACAGCTGCAGCATCACCGTTGGCACAGCAGAGATGAGTCATGAATTCTCTGGATGGCCTTCTGCTTTTATTTGGCTACAAAAGCCCGACTTTATTATTACTCTTCTCAACCACGTCTTGAGCCAGGACCTGATATAGGAGAGAAAAAAAAAAAAAAAAAAAATGGTCAGATACATCTACAATCGCAGGACAGTCTTTAAGAATGGACAGCTGATTCAAAACCAATGATTTTTTTCAGCCACACTCACCCCGCAGGAAGATATCCAAAACCAAATAAATGCTCCACACTTGCATAACAACAAATCCACAGACGGCAGACAGCACTCTGCAGGAAACCAGCTAGATGCCGGTGGTTGCTTAAGCTGCTTGGAAAGATCTTTGCGACAGATACTTTTCGGAAAATTTCTTATCTCTGGAACCAGCTGAGCTCTTTCAAATGTCGCTTCATCTTGACATTCCCGATGGGGACGAAAGCTTGGTTTCCTGGCTGCCTCCAAGCACAAGCTCAAGTGGAGAATCTAGAGAATTCACTGGGTGACTTGGCTCAAAAAGAACTCTTGGTAATTTGGAGCCTATTTCCGCTGTTTGTTTTCAGTAAATGGAACGAAATGGACAGACTAAACAATTTGAATTTTTTTTTTCAAGCTTTGCATTTATTTTTTGGGAATAGTGCCCCAAACCATTCTAAATATCAGATTCATCAAGTTTTATAGAATTAAAATAGCAATGAAAGGTAGCATAGCTTTTACTTAATTCAGAAAGTTAAATCCATTGGCATCCAACCTCAAACTAAAGAGATGGAGGGAAGGGGGATGGAAAAAGAATCAATATGTGTTATGTAAAGGCATCAACTCACCATGATGTACTGTAAAAATGTACTAATAAAAAATTTAAAAAGAGGGCCAGGGATGGGCTGGAGAGATGGCTCAGTGGTCTAAAGCACCTACTTGGAACAAGCTTGACAAAGCACAGGGACCGCGGTTCAATCCCTCAGCACCACATGCCAGCCAGCCCCGCCCCCTGGTGGGCTGTGCTGGCCACACACACACACACACACAACACACACACACACACACACACACACACAA
>NW_004524577.1:38089451-38102926 GCF_000260255.1 Octodon degus
TTTATTTTAATTGAATAAAAATTTAAAACATATGTATATGTACATCCTCAGATACATATGCTAGTATAATACTAATAAATGTTCAAACTAAAATACAAAGCCAGATGTGTCTGGGCCTCGCCCGAGTTTTGCCATGTGGCATGTAGCTCCGTCTCAGGCTTTCCAGTTAGAGCAGAGTGCTGGTTGTTCGGCTACTTTTTCCTCAGCCCCCAACTCACTTTCTATTCACTGCTTTGCAGGTACAGTAAATCACAAGTGTCCTCTGCCAGCTTGTTCCAGTCAGCCTTGCCAAGAGGAGGCACCAGGGACAAGGTACTTGTTCTTGCCATTTGCTTCCTGTGATCAGAGGCAACCTGGAAGGAGCCCTCTCCCTGGCATGGGAGTCCCTTGTAGAACAGCGACTGACCCCAGCTTGTAGGTTGTCCTCATTTCCAGACTAGATTCATCATATTCTTCGGTGATACCGGCTCTGTCTAGCAAACCACCCCTTTCCCCGTTCTGGTACCAGGCATCAAAGCCAAGATGTCCACTCTTAGCTATAGCCCAGTCTTTTAATATTGTATATTTCATTTTAAGACAGGGCCCATGCTGGGCTCAAACTTGCGATCTTCCTGGTTCAGCCTCCCAGAGTGCCGGAATTACTAACATATGATACCACACCCAGATACACTCCTCTCTCCTCTGAGATCCTAAGGCTTCAAGAAAACAGCTTTTCCTGGGGCAAAACCCCAAGGAAGAGTGTCTGGTGGGCTGACTCTATTAGATCACAGAATGAGAGAACTGGGAAGGGGACTGGAGACAGAGAATACTGTTGTTCCCAGGGAGGGGGAGAAGGCAAGAGCGGCAGTCTCTGCATTTCACTTGCTTCAAAGCTTATCAGAGACCATAGGGAAGGAGACCATAGGTAAAAACCAAGAAGAAAAGAAAACAGCTTCTTCTATCTTCCAGCTCAACTCCCAAGGCTCTACATTTGAATAATTCATCTTCTTCCCTTCAATCCTTTAGACCTAGGATGGAGATAACTTTTTATGTTTTCAGTTGGCCAATGCTTGGCAAATGATTCTTAATATTGAGAGCTTCAATAAAATTATGGGTATGTGTCTCTCTAGGACTCTGACTGAAAGAAGTAGTTAGCTCATAACTTGGGAATTGATGTGTAAGAGTGGCCAAAACTATGGCAAAAGCATTCACTGTGGCAAACAAGATCTGTGACAATGTGAAAAAGCCTAAAACTTATAAATAAGACAGAAGGAGAGCTGTATCAAGAACTCTGGCTGTCGGAGTTTTACTGGAATCGTCTGATGGGCCTGCTCACACAGAATTCCCCAGGGAAATAATTTTTGAATATTTATTATTGCTTAAGTGCTACACTCTGTGAAGCTGGGCATGTTTGTGTATTGATAAGTGGCAAATGACTTCTCTAAAGCCACAAATAAGTTATGATAGGGATAGAAAAGGAATATAAGACATTAAATGAGTTTTTTAAAAAATTAAAAGCCTTTGAGGGCCGGGGAGATAGCTCAGTAGGATAAGTACTTGCCTGGTAAGCACAGGGTCCTGAGTTCAATCCTGGTACCGCAAAAAAAAAAAAAAAAAAAAAAAAAAAAAAATTAAACCCTTGACCTTTTAGAAATTTTAGGTTTGCTGATAGATCCAGCATATGATATGAACACTTTGCTTATTTCTAGTTTTTTGGGATTTTTTAAATGTATTTGGTTGTTGCAGCTCAGACTCACATTCATCCTTCTGCTTTCAGCCTCTCCGGTGCTGGGATTGCAGGTGTGCACCACTATGCCTGGACTCTGGCAGGCTCAGCCCACCCTGGGGGCAGGGCTGAGGCAGCACGTGGTGCCGGGGATTGAACTGCGGTCCTGTGCTTGCCTAAGCAAGTGCTTTAGTCTGCTGAGCTATCTTGCCGGCCCCTCTTTGCGCATTTCTTATTTCCTGACCCCTCACCACCACAGTTTCCCCATAGTGGCATTTGTATTAGTGCAGTCCATTTTTGTATAATTGACACAGTTTTATTCATGATGTCCACAATTTCCCAGTGTTCATTCTTTTACGGTACATTTCATGAGTTTATTTTGTTTTCTCTTTTGTGATACCCAGGGCCTCACCCACGGTAGGCAAATGCTTTGCCGTGGAACTATATGTATGTCTAGCTCTTCCTAAAATTTTCATTTGGAGACAGAGCCCTGCTCTATTGCCCAGGCTGGCCTCAAACTCACTGTCCTCCTGCCTCAGCCTCCCAAGTAGCTGGGATTACAGGCATGTGTTCCCACTCCTGGCTGTTTTATGAATTTTAGTAAATATACAATGCCACACACCTACAATTACCGCACTATAAGCATAGTTTTATTGCCCTAAAAAGTCCTCTGTGCTCCATCTATCCTCCCTGCCCCGGCCTTTTGATAACTGCAGATCCTTTTATTGTCATTCAAGTCCCACCTTTTCCAGGATGTCATATAAATGGAATAATAGGACCTGGCCCTTCGAGCTGGGCTTAGCCTTGTGTGCGTAAGAGCCCTCTGTCTCGGGGATGCTTGCCTTGTGGGACGAGGTCCTGGGCTCAATCTCCAGTGCTAGAAGAGATACCAATCCTCTGTCTATCTGGGGCTTGGTAACTCATTTCTTTTTGAACTGAAAACATTTTCATTATACGGATAAATCACAGTTTATTTTCCATTCAACTATCAAGCAGCCTCATGGTTGTGTCCCGGTTTTCCCTTGTATGACAATGAAGTTGCTGTAAGCACTGGTGTCTAGGTTTTTGTGTGGATATGTCTTAGGAGAGGTTTATTGTTTTTTGTGTGGAAGACCAAACCCAGGGCTTCCCGCTTGCTAGGCAAGTGCTCTACCACTGAGCCAAATTCCCAGTGCCACACATAAGTCTTTAGTACTTTTGAGTACGTATCTAGCCAGAGCATAATTACTGGAATGTATCGTAGGATTGTATTTACTTTGTAAAAAACTGTCAAATAGTCTTTGAAATTGTCTGTGCCACTTTCCATTCCTATCAATTTTTGTGTTTTTATTTATTTTTCTACTCAGAGAGTCTTACTATGTCCATAACAGAGGCTGGCCTTGACCTCACTGTGTGCCCAAGTCTGGCCTAAACATGCAATCCTCCTGCCTCAACTTCCAGGTGCTAGGATTACAGGAGTCTACCATCATGCCCAGTACCTATCAAGTGTTTTTATTTTTATTTATTTATTTGCAGAACCGGGGATTGAACTCGGGCCCTTGCACTTGCCAGGGAAGTGCTTATTCCACTGAGCCATCTCCCCAGCCCCAAGTGTTTTTATTTTTTTTTTAAATTTTGTGTGTGTGTGTGTGTGTGTGTGTGTGTGTCCAGCTCAGCCCACCAGGGGGTGGGGCTGGCTGGCATGTGGTGCTGGGGACCGAACCGTGGTCCCTGTGCTTTGCTAAGCTTGTTCTAAGTCGGTGCTTTAGACCACTGAGCCATCTCACCAGCCCAACCCAAGTGTTTTTAAAAATCAAATCAAATCTAGCTATCTTATCCTAGAGTATTTCAGTCTCTTCAATTCTTCTGTGAACCAGTTTTATCATCTTGAATGGTTACTGGTTAATAAGATGAGGAATTATTAAAGGGTCATGTATTTTACTTTCCAAAAATTATACCTTCGTGAAAACAGCCAATCATTTCTCCCCCATGAAAGATGATCTGACTAATCCGCCACAGAAACAAAACTTTCACCACTTTTCTAGTCCTGGTTATGACTTCATAGTGACGGCAAGTAAGGGTCAACTCCCATGGAAACTGGCTCAACAGCCCTTTTAAAAGCTAATATTTTACGACTGCCAAAGAGCCCCGAGTGAACTGATCCACAGACTCATTTAAAAAAAATAGTTCAACATAGTTATGGAAGCTAATCACTAGGTAGATGCAAAGCCGCTGGTGTAAGAATGATAAAAGTGCCATTTTCAGGCTGCTCGCTTTCCTTTTTGGTCTAGATTTTAAAGGTAGTCGCCTCTATTATGGGAGAAAATGGAAATCAACCCTGTACATTTAGATCTTGGGCTTATCTCCAAGAAATAAAATCCTCACTGGGTTTGAGGCCGACGGGCTGAATTCTGACACTACCCAGAACTTGAACAGGCAGAGGAGAGGGCGTAGAATTACTGCTCTGGTAGTCAGCGGGGCTGAAGTGCGTGGTTTGAATATCAAGGGCATTCTTGGGTTGGCTGCAAAACTCATTCCAGTTCTTCCATCCTCAGACTGTTGAACTGAAGCCTAGTTTTCTGCAATGTTAAGTTATTCCAGACCATGGATAGAATGAGTCGCTCTTCCTACTCTCCTCAGATGGAGAGCTATTGGGCCCATGCTGATACTGTTTATATGTCTCTCTCTCTCTCTCTCTCTCTCTCTCTCTCTCTCTCTCTCTCTCTCTCTCTCCACCCTCCCTCAACTAATGTAAATGTCCCAACACAAACAGTAGTTCTCAGAAATGTTCCAAGGATTAAGGCTCTGGTGCTTTAAGTATATATGTCAGCTTCTAGCTGCTTCAATGTTGCTTCTGTTTCAGGGATTTAAAAGAGGCTGGGGCTGTGCTTAGTGGTGGAGCACTTGCTTAACATGCATGTGACCTCAGGTCCAGTCTCCCGCGCAGCAAAAAACAAACAAACAAACAAGCAAAAAAACCGAACAAACAGAGAAGAAGAAAGAGGAGCAGTTGTACTAATTCCTTCCTTCCATCCCTCGGTGAAGTTCTGCAGAACAGAAAGAATCCACTAGCTTGCCTCGTTGGTAGAACCAACTGCCCGGTGGAGACATTCCTTTGGCCGCTTTAACTGCAAACTGCATACCTCTGGGACTGATGCATCCTGGCTCGGTCTCCTGTCTCAGAACTGACTCAGAGCTGTCTCCTAAGAGGGGAGGGCTCTATGCAAAATCCCCAGCCAAACCAACTCCAGACCACACCTGACCCCTACACGGAGGCTGGCAGAAAATGTAGTCTCTGAGCCGGGAGCGTGGAGCCCGGTTCCTGCTCTCGCCTGCTGAGCAGGTGACCATCCTCTCGGGCCTGCTCATCCATTTCCATCATATTCCAGGAAACGCAGGGAGTTCTTCGCCTATGAAATGGGCCAGCTGTCAGAGTGACGCTGGGGTGGCTGCCTAACTGTGGCCCTCGCCAGAGGAGAAGCCTCTCTAGGGGAAATGGAAAAGCTGACTGGACCTTTTTTATCCGGGATACTTGTGCTCCGGCTCCTTTTCCTGCACCAGCTTGTCCTTCATGTGTTGTTTTATTTGGCAACGAGCAAGCAAGGAAACCAAGGGTATTAATAATGATAATCGACATTTGAACTTCCTGGGGACGCTATGTACTTGTACCCAAGTGCTGAATAGAATTTTTTTAAAAAAAGGATTATTTGTCCATGTGTACCAGTAAGACTTAAAATTGCCACAAACTGAAATCATTCACTTCCCTTTGTCCCAGAAAAACACATTTTTTGTCTCTGTGGCATTTGAATCAACTACTTTTCTTTCCTTTCCTAATTTTGGAGTGTGAAAAGGTTTCACGACATGATATAACTTTATTTATGTCTTCTGCAACCCTTGCCACAAAATCTTAGGGCATCCCACTCCAAAGCACGACAGCAAAGGACCGAAGCAATTTGGTGATTTTCCATCAATGAAACAGTTTCCATCTGTGAAGTTCCTCGCAAAATGACAGTGCTCTTGGTGACCCAGGTGTCCCAGGCCTGGCGGAGCTTCCGGCTTCCCAGGGGATCCCACCTGTGTGCTCGTGGATGTTGACTTTGTAGACCTTTTAGTCCCCCTGACTTCCTTTATTAGGAAAGTGAAAATTAGCAAGGGCTGTAAGAGCTGAGAAAACAGAGGCTGTGGCAGGATTAGATCTCCAATCCCAGGGCAACTGAAATCTGCTGTAAGCTTTTTTTTGAAAAATTGTTTGGTACAGGGTCTCACTACGCAGCTCAGACTCCTAGTGATTATCCCGTCTCAGCCTTCCCAGCGCTGGGATAACAGGCATGCGCCACCACACCTGGTCTCAGTGGCCAGCTCAGCAGGAGATAGGCATGGCATGAAGTACCGGGGATTGAACCCGGATCCTTGCGCTTGCTAGGCAGGCGCTTAGACCCCTGAACTATTTCTCCAGCCCTGCTGCAAGTTTTATTGGCATCTTAAAATCTGACTCTAGGAGCTTTCACCAGAAACAGAATTTCTGAGGTGAGGAGCTGCTGTCCTCAGTTTTATATTAGTCAACATTTCTGAGAAAATGTAAGCTGTGGACTCTTCTGAGGAATAAACTAATCTCTTCGGCTTGAAGAGCAGCCTCTAGACTCTAGGGTTCCTCAGACCTGTCAGAGTCACTGCTTATTTGAAACCGCCGCCAGCTGGGAGTCAGACGCATTGACACTTCTTACCAACAAGCAGCAAAGTTGGGCCTAAGAGCTTCGGGGACGCAAGGGTCAGTGGTCAGAGTGACGCGGTAGCAGTCGCACACACGCTGGAACTCTCCAGCAAAATCAAGATACGTATCTGTCCCTGAAGCCTTTCCTTACTGCTATTTGTCATTTTTTTATTTCCTTGTTTCCTCCTTCCTTCCTTCCTCCCCCATCTCACTTCCCCTTTTTCCCTTCCTCACTTTTTTCAGTACCCCAAATCAAAACCAGGGAACACAGAGCTATCTTCCTGGCCCTTTATAACATTAAAATAATAGGGCCAGGAAGATAGCTCAGTGGAATAAGTGCTTGCTCGGCAAGTGCAATGTTGGAGTTCAATCCCTGCTCCCACCAAAAAAATAAATAAATAATAATTTTAAAACATTTTGAGACAGAGTCTTGCTAAATTGCCCAAATGGGCTGCAAACTGACCCTCCTGCCTCAGTTTCCAGTATAGTTGGGACTGTAAGTGTGGCCCACCATGCCTGGCACATGTGTCTTTCTTAACAGCCTGACCTAGCTTGTTGCAATTTTCACACTACAGAAGGTAAATTGAGGATAGATTATGCCCATCTCCTCCCCTTCAAAAAAGGAAAGTAAAAGATCCTCCCCCCCAAAAAAAGAGCCAGATAATGTTTAGGTACTCAATTACCACCTCCAGTCCCTAGCAACCTCTTCTGAGTCCCTGTCTTATTTTCTTTTTTAATTACAAATGTGTGACATCCATGCAAATCTTTCATCATTCTATCTGCTAGAAACAAACCATCAGAATATGTGTTTCTCTTTTCTGTCCTTTCTTTTGTGCTGAAGTTTTAGAACTACATTTTACAAAAATATATATATCATATTTTTATATTATTTTTATTGAGAAAGAAGTAGCAATGAGACAGTTTCAAAACAGGTTAGTAGGAAAGTTACAATAATTAGTACATTGCATATTATTGTCTTCATAGTAGTTATTCATAGTACAAGATGCGGACATGATATCTTGTCTAAACACTACCAGTTCAAGACTTTCTTCTCATTGAACTAAGAGAAAGTAGCTGTATATCCATGCTAACTATTTTCTATATACATATATATATTTTATAAATTGTATTGTGTTAAATTATAAATCAGATGCTTACTATAAACAATTCACATATAGGCCGGCGAGATAGCTCAGTGATCTAAAGCGCCTGCTTAGGCAAAGTGCAGGGACAGCGGTTCGATCCCTGGCACCACATGCTGTGCTAGCCCCACCCCCAGGGTGGGCTGAGCCAGCCCTCCCCCAAAAAAGAAAAAAAAATTCACATATAGAAATGAATAAAGGAAAAATCAACATTTCATATAATCCCAATCTTACAGTTAACTTGTGAAAAACTTGAGATACATACATATATAAATCTATTACATATTACCCATTGTATTTTATATATGTATTTGATTTTTTTTTACCAAATGACAATATATATTGGCTTTGAAAGATGTCTGGATATATTCTAAAAACAAATCATAGAAGAAAATGTATAGTATAAGCCACTTGGCAAAAACATTTAAAATATATATATACATTCTCTTTTCAAAAGTATGCTTCTGTTTTCAAATAGTATTTCAATGCATGGCTATACTATACATTTTTATCTAACCCCCGTTGTAAGGAATTTCTGTTTATTATGTTTTGGTATTATAAACAGTGCAGTGGCATCCTTGAGTATTTATCTTTGCGTAACTGTTTATGAAGTGGGCCAGGGAGATGGCTTAGTGGAATAAGCACTTCCCTAGCAAGTGCAAGGGCCTGAGTTCAATCCCCAGTTCCACAAAAAAATAAACTGTTTATGAAGTGAAATTGTAGATCAAAGACTATTTGGCATATACATATATACTTACATATTACGTAATTGCATTATCTAGAACTGTGGCTTCTACTTCCACTAAATACTCTATCATTTCATATTACACTAACATCGTAAGTTCATTTTATGACCACATGCTATAGCCATCATACTACGAAGCCACATAAATTTAGCTAATCAAGTCATTAGAATTTGTCCTAATCTTGTGAATAGTATACATGAGATAGTTATTACTATTGTTTTAAAACAATTATGTATTTGGTACAGAATCTCACTATGCAGCTTGGACTCTTAGTGATTATCCTGTCTCAGCCTCCCCAGCGCTGAGATCGCCTGCGTGCGCCACCACGCCTGGACTCAGTAGCCAGCTCAGCACACCCCGGGGACGGGCCCAGGGCAGCTTGTGGTGCTGGGGATGGAACCTCGGTCCCTGTGCTTGCCTAAGCAGGTGCCTAGTCTGCCAAGCTATGTCCTTGGCCCAGTTATTACTATTTTTAACTCAAAACAGTAGTGTCTGTGTTTAACCACATCCTGGATGCGACTCAATGTGATTATCAAATATGTCTTTAAAAAAATCTCTCTTATTAGAGGCAAAGAAAATATAGAAGTGATTTTAAGAACTACATTACATTTGAAAAGATAAGACATTAAAAAGATGGAGAAAGGGGATACAGATGAATGTCCATTTTGTATCTGTGTATTCAAAGTGGTTAGGATAGATATATAGTAACATTCTCTTAATGAATAGAGGGATTTGTTCTGATGGTGTTTGTAAATAGGATATCATGTCCGCATCTTGTTCAGCAAATAACCACTAGGAAGAATGTATGCAATGTGTGAATTATTGAAACTGTCCTACCAATTTGGTTGGAAACTGTCTTATTGCTATTTGTTTCTCAATAAAATTATGGGGAGAAAAAGTATCAGCAAAAATAAAAAAATAAAAAATAAAAAGATGGAGGCAGAAAAGAATGATATTCATGATGTTTCTAAGAAAACAAGCCAATATTTCAAAGATAAAAATTATTTCTTGATAGCAAATCCAAACCACACATGATATACATACTTTAGTGAAAAGCTTTTTTTTTTTTTTAAAAAAAAAAGGTTGTGTGGTAACATGGAGCTTAGTTCGCAGCCAGGCAAAGTGCCTTTCAAGCTGCATGAGCCCCTACCTTGATTCTGCAGCGCTGAAAACATGGAGTCCTAGCAGAGCAGGAGGTTTCCGGCCAGCAGCTCATTGGCAGTTGATCTAGGAAACCACAGCGTCATACATGATATATGGTGACCTGATTTCTCAACTCCTTATTTTTGTATACAGTGTCCATCAGCATGTCTGATGATAGCTGTCAAATATTTTCATATTATCATTGTCCAAAAAGTTCATAGTTAAAATACAGGTTGGTGGGCCGGCGATGTAGCTCAGTGGCGCAGTTCCTGCCTCGCATGCACAAGGTCCTGAGTTCGATTTCGGGTATCAAAAAAAAAAAAAAATGCAGACGTGTACACACATTTACACTATGTCTCCACGCTGCATTAGATCACACTGGATCAGGAGTCTGCTCCTGCCCCGTCATAAAGAAGGATAAATCTGAGTCATTTGGAGGAAAATGAGCGCGCTTGTGACCAGAAAGAATGTTAGCTGAAATAAATCAAGTACACCAACTTCAAAATCATATGGTTTCTCTTATTTGAAAAACCCAAAGTATAAATGAATTAAAGAGCAAAGTAAAAGATAGTAACAGGAAACGGGGAGGTAGAACTTCTGCCAAGAGGAGGAGACCAAGAGGGAGAAGGCGAGGAGCAGGACAAGGGGACGGAAAACGAGGTGCGTGGTGTACAGCTCCCACGCGAACGCAGCCGCTGCAGACACGGACCAGCGGGGTAGAAACAGCAAGGAATCTGCCTTCCTGGAAGCGCGAACTCTGGGCTGAAGTTCTGAGCGCTTCTATTGCTTTGCGCAAAGTACCGCCTACAATCCGTAACTGTCGAAATCTTTAAAATGGAACCCGTTTTCTCAAATAGAACCGTGCATAGAAACCTAGTATGTAAAACACGAGAGAGAAATCTGCTCAGGCCCCAGCTGGGGCTGCTTCTTCCTCCGTCCCCTCGCGTCCCTGGCGCTGCTGTCCACCGAGCCCCCCACCCCGAGGCCGGGCCTCGCACGAGTAAAAGTGGAAGAAAGGCGCACACAAGACGTTTGTAAGGGGGCTGGAGAGATAGCTCAGTGGTCTAAAGCACCTACTTGAAACAAGCTTGGCAAAGCACAGGGACCGCGGTTCGACCCCCCAGTACCACATGCCAACCAGCCCCGCCCCCTGGTGGGCTGAGCTGGCCACACACAATAAATAAATGTAATAAATAAAAATAAATAAATATTTAAAAAAAAGACCTTTGTAAGGATGAATTCTGTCTTCTGCAGAAACTTTTGTAAGGATGAATTCTGTCTTCTGCAGATGCACGCTTCTGAGTTAGGCACCTTTAAGACTTCACAAAATAGCACAGTCGTGGATACAGTCTGAGGTGGCCAATTTCAACATGAACCACATCAGGAGGGGGCGGAAGTGCTTCCCGTGCTGCTGCTAACTAGGGTGCTTTAACTGTCCTGGCTTCTTGCCCCTCTGTCCTCCCTATCACTAATTCTTTCCTTAAATCCCATGTGTTCTAAACATGTGGAACGTTACTTCTTCTCTCTTCCCTGTTGGGTCTTGGCTGACGCAGGACCCCAGCTTCAGAGCTGGGCCTGGAGGCCGTCGCAGGGCAGACAGGACCACAGCAGTCCTTGTGTGTATGCCTCGGAGCTCTCCAAATGGGCGAGGGCGCTTCCCCCAGGCTGCACCCAAGGGGCACAAGCCACAGCAGTGGAGTAAATGACACATGGTGCCTGCTTAATTAATGTTTATTGGTTGGCACCCATAGTTTGCAAGGAAAGCTACCAGATCAGATTTAGGGGGAAGAATTTGAAAGAGATTTTTTTTTTCCCTCGTAGCTACTAATATTTCTGTCATTTTAAATAAATGGAAAAAAAAAAAAGAAATGAAAGGTTATCTTTTTTTTTTTTTTCTGGGCGTGATGGTACATGCCAGTAATCCCAGTATTTGGGAAGCAGAGGCAGGAGGATTGCCAAGAGTTCAAGGCCAGCCTGGACTACACAGGGAGACCCTATCTCCAAAAAAAAAAAAAGGTTACTTTTTCAACTACTTAGTGTTCAGCACATACATATTTTTTGAATTAGACAAGATTTTCTTGGACTTCAGTCAGCTTTGTTTTTAAATCAGAAAACCAAGCCTATCATCTACGAATGTACACTTGATCTTAGCCAACAGGCAGAGAAGCTATCGTCTAAAAATGCAATTCCCCCTGGCAGTGAGCACAATTAGCTAATATTTTACTTTTGTAACAAATGCATATTAACCAGATAAGCAATGTCAGATACTTGCTGTGTTTTGGTTTTTGTTTTGTAGTTCTAAGGACTGAGCCCCTAGCCCTTTTGAAACCCAGTCTCACTGTGTAGTGCAGGCTGACCTCAGACTCACCGTGATCTTCCTGCCTCAGCCTCCTGAGTGCTGGAATTACAGGCGCGCACCACCAAACCACCCTTTTTGTATTTTGAGAAGGTGTCTTGGTAAATTGCCCAGGCTGAGCTCTAACTTGTGATCCTCTTGCCAACCCAGCTTTCCAGAGAGCTACAATTACAGGCATACACTACCACACATGGCCAGATACTTGCATTAGACTTTTACCAGTTTGTTAGTAAAATGCTAACATTTCTTGAATGATAAAACCCTTGTTTACCATGAAAGCAAGACTCAGGAGCAAACAAAATGCACTAATATTAGTGCATTAAAATTTTTAGTACATGGTATATAAGGATAATTATTTATTAAAGTTCTAGAAAGTCAAATTTTCCATGTAGGATTGGCCAAATAGCTCAGCGGATTAAAGCACTGCAGGCAGGCGCAGGGGCCCAGAGTTTGACCCTGGGGCCTGTGGTGCCGGCCCCGCCCCTGGGGCACACTGAGCACTGGGACTTCCTAAACCTCCAGAAGAAACAGACAAATAAGAAAAAGCACAGAAATGTTGACTAGGTACTGCATAAATGAGAATACCTAAGTGGCTAATAAGTATATGAAAAGATGCCCAGCTCTATTAGTTACAATGAAACAGAGCCATCATAGAAAAAAAAAAAAACAAAAAAAAAAAAAAAAAAAAAACTTCTATCCACTCACCAGAATTCTATAAAGAAAAAGATGGATTATGAAATGTTGGTCAGGTTGTGACTAACTAGAATATTCATACATTGTTGGGAGGGGTGATATGGCATAAACCGTATCACAACCTATCGGTTGCTGGATTAGAGGCGTGTGCCACCACACCCTGACACGCTCAGGGGATATCAGGAAAGCTGTTCAATAACCGCACTAAAGCTAATAGAACTGGGTCAGGGATATAGCTCAGTGGCATAAGCACCTGCCTGGCAAGTGCAAGGTCCAGAATTTGATCCCTGGTACCAATAAATAAATAATAAATAAATAAAGCAAGCAAGCTAATGGAACCGTACCTCATGGCCCAGAAATGCTACTTTCAAGTGTGACCTACAAATACATTCCTCTGTTCCCCAAAATGCATGTACAACACTTGCATAGCAACAGCGTACGAGTTGCTCCAAATTTGGAAACTAGGCAGGACTCATAAATTATAGAATCAATAAATTGTAGTATCTCAAAGGGATGTCGAGCGACAGAAGCCCGCATTGTTCAGTTTCACTGGTATGAAGGCACTCCACTGACACCAAGTACATGTTATATCATGCACTGAGGTTAGTTGGAAATACAGGTAAAATTATTTGTTACATTTTACAGTGTTCTAATTGGGCCCTCTGAATGTCAGTTGGCTTATATGGAGTTCTGGTTAGGGTCGGAACCCCAACTGTTGCCCAAAGTCTCACATGGTGAAGGCGTGGTCTCCAACTAATGTTGCTCTTGGCAGGCGCTGGAAAATTGGAGAGGTTGGACTTAGTAGGAGGAAGTTAGGTTTCTGGGAGTATACTCTCAAATGGGATATGGGGACACAACCCCCCTCTCAATCTCTGTCTGTGTCTCTGTCTCTCTCTGTCTCTCTCTGTCTCTCTCTCTCTCTCTCTGTTTCTCTCTCTGTCTCTCTCTGTCTCTCTCTCTGTCTCTCTCTGTCTCTCTCTGTCTCTCTCTGTCTCTCTCT
>NW_004524577.1:38103026-38113797 GCF_000260255.1 Octodon degus
TGTCTCTCTCTCTCTCTCTCTGTTTCTCTCTCTGTCTCTCTCTGTCTCTCTCTCTGTCTCTCTCTGTCTCTCTCTGTCTCTCTCTGTCTCTCTCTGTCTCTCTCTCTCTCTCTCTCTCTCTCTCTCTGTCTCTCTCTGGGTGGTTCCCAACTCAAAATCGTGTGTCCTAAAAGTCAGAGAGCCTTTCCTGATATGCTCAGAAGGTGAGATAACTATGAAGGAAGAGTCAGAGAGATGTCGATTGTCAGCCTTCAGGATGGAGAGTGGGGATTACACGCCAAGGAAAGAGGGAACCCTGTAGAAGGCAGAACAGGCAAAGGCATTGTTTCCTGTACCCTCGAGAGAGGAACATAGTCTTGTCAACTCCTTGGTTAATCCTTATTATATGTCTGGCCTATTTTAAGCCACTAATCTGGTGGTAATTTGTTGCCGCAGCAACAATAAAAATCTAGTGTACTGTATCTTCCTTTTGCATGTAAATTGGAAACACAACTTTGTTTAAATGTATTTGGTTGTTGCAGGGTCTCACTACGCAGCGTGGACTCGTGGTGATCCTCCTGCTTTCAGCCTCCCCAGCGCTGGGATTACAGGAGTGTACCACCACACCTAGACACTGTGGCCAGCTCAGCCCACTCTGGAGGTGGGGCTGGTGTGGCATGTGGTGCCGGGAGCAGAACCATGGTCTTTGTGCTTGCCTAAGCTTGCCTAAGCAGGCACTCTAGTCCACTGAGCTATCTTGCCGGGCCAACATTTTGTTTTAACATTGTGCTTTCATCCATTATCAGCAACAGCAGTGGTGATCCTGGAGTGTTGGAAGATAGAGTACTATGAACTGCATGAGAAACAATGGTAAAGGAAAATGAAAATTCTCATTGGTGGTTATGACATAATACTGTTGTTTTGTTTTGTTTTGTTTTGTAGTACCGGGGATTGAATTCAGGGCCCTGCACTTGTCAGGCAGGCGCTTATTCCACTGACCTATCTCCCCAGACCATAATACTGTTTTTGTAGAAGTCAAAATATGTAAAATAGCCAATCTTGGTGGCACACGCTTGTAATCCCAGCATCAGAAGGCTGAGGCAGGAGGATCATTGTGAGTTTGAAGCCAATCTGAGCTACAAAGTGAGCTCAAGGCCAGCCTGCACTACCCAGTGAGACCCTGTCTCCAAAAAAAAAAAAAGAATAAAAATTAAAAAATAAAATACATAAAATATTGGTTACAGATGAACATGTGACAAGGCCACAGATTTCTTTCAGTGAAAGCCAATGATAAAGACAAAATTGAAGACAGTAATCTTTAGCTTGGTGCAGGCTTGGGTATGAGGTTGGAAAGGACCACGCAGGAACTTCAACATGGTCAGCGATGCTTCAGGGCTTCTGTTGGGTAGTCCTTGGTGTCTGTTACCACCCGCTGTGGAGAGTTACCAGTGAGGAAACTGTTCCAGTTGACGGGGCCACCAGGGCAGCCGAATTCATTCTCTAAGCGCAGTACAGTTTTCCCTCCGTGGGCAGTAGGAGACAGCAGAACTAGCCAGCACTGTGAAGGCTTCATGACTTGCAGAACATTCTCTCTTTCCTGGGCAGAACAGAGCAGTTCCCATCCCCTTCCGACACAGGCCAACTGTTATGTGTACAGCAGACGTACTGTGGGATCCCCGGATGGTGTTCCCCTCACTGCATTTCACTCAAGTAGCCCGATGGATTAAAAAAAATTACCCACTCAAGAAAGGCTGGCTTCCTGAATGCTTCTGCGTCTGACCTCCCCGTAAGAACGCACCTCACTCTGGAGGGCCAAAGGCGATGGAGCAAGCCAGAGCGAACAGAAACTCCTCCGAACCACGAGACAGGCCCCTTGAGGCTTTGCGGTTCCTGAATCCACACTCACCTTTTCCTCATGTTATACTTCCTTTCCTGTAATGATCAGACTGCCACTTCCTGGCTGTTGTTGGCACAAAGACTCCAAACTTCTGACCCCCGTTCTAGGCTTTCTGAAATACAGTATACTCGGTTTCTCAGATAGTGCGGTTGAGTCTTGTACATGCTAGGTGAGTGCTCTATCATCAAGCTACAATCCCTGCCCTTCTAAAGAGATTTTAACAAATTCTGAAACTTGAACTTGTGATCTTTCCCCTCAGCTTCCTGAAGAGGTGACAAGTGGCATGGTTTTGAGCACGCTTAGCACTACTCCACTCCTGTCATCACCCGTTGCCTATTTCCTGCCTTACAGGATCACAGGAGGTTCTGCGTGTGAGCTCTCACAATTACTTTGCTCTAAGATCTTGGGGAAACAGGTTGATTAGCATCTCCAGGCATTGGTCAATAGAAGAGGATGGATGGAGGACACAACGCTTTCTGGCATAGGCAACACTTTATCATCTTTCTTTCTTTAGGTGACACAATGTTGCTGGGTTTCTGAGCGAGATTTCCAACAAATCTTTTATGTATGTATGTATGTATGTATGTATTTATTTATTTATTTATTTGGTACAGGGTCTCACTACACACTTCAGACTCATAGTGATCCTCCTGTCTCAGCCTCCTCAGTGCTGGAATTACAGGCGTGCACCACCACGTCCGGTTTTGGTGGCCAGCTCAGTGCGCCCCAGATTCCCAGGGCTGGCATAGCATGTGGTACCAAGGATAGAACCTGGGTCATTGCGCTTGCCAGGCAGGTGCTCAGACCACTGAGCTATCTCCTCAGCCCCCAGAGTGATTTTTAAAATTACCAGATATAATGAATCAGAATTTCTAAAACATATCTCAGATAATCTGCATATGTAGCAAGCACCTGTGATGGAGACCACAATAAGACAGTTTCAAAACAGGTTAGTAGGACAGTTACAATAATTAGTACATTGCATATTGTTGTCTTCATAGTAGTTATTCATAGTACAAGATGCAGACATAATATCCTGTCCAAACACTAATATATATATATATATATATATATATATATATATTCACTACAAAATGGTCTTTCATTTATATTCCCCTTTTTTGTTTAGTTTTCTTAGAGATGGGTATTCCATTGCCATTTAGATATTGTAGGTGAGTGAATTCAGCAAAATATTCCAGTAGAGTCCAGTAGTCCATAATAGTAGTGGGTTTTCCGTAGGACTGGCAATATCAGAAGTTGTTGACTTGAGCCTTTTACAGCTCAGCACATTGAAATGGCCTCACTTTTTTTTTGGTGGAACCAGGGATTGAACTGAGGTCCTTGCACTTGCCAGGGAAGCGCTTATTCCACTGAGCCATCTCCCCGGTCCATGGCTTTATTTTTTATAACTCATTTTTATACTTTTCTGCTGGATGATTAAGACCAAGGTAAAGCAAGACATATACAACAAAAAATGTAACTTTTGTATCTGACAAGGTCAGTCAAATCCCCTCAGGATTTACCCTGAAGCCCTGTACCACAGTTTGTAGATTCTTTGTCAGTGTCAGCCATGTGGATGAGTCACGGTCATTGCTTGACCAATTTGCTCTCTGTGAAAGCCTGAGAGAATGTTTTCTCTCCAAGTGGCACATTATGCATCGTTGATCACTTTCCTCTGTGGCCCCATAATCTCCTAGATCAGAAAATTTGGGATACAACTGAGTTACAGGATGTTACAATACAGGTTCCCTTATGTCCTGAGTCCTCAGTGACCTTGAACAGCTAGGGTCTGGGCAGAACTTAACATGAACCAATTGGCTTTTCATGTGTACTTGGGAGTTTGCCGGAGGCACAGGGCAGCAGATTCACAGTGAGTGACCTCTGTGAGTCACTGGTCCCACTGAGGCTTGTAATGCTGGGTGAAGCCAGGAGGTCTCGAAGAACAAGACAAGGCCGCAGCTAAGAACACCTGGCTCCACCTCAGCCGGCTAAAGACTGTAGCTGCAGGCATCTCGGCATCTCGCTGGTGAAAGCCTTCCTGGAGATGACACAGCTCTCCTAAGTAAACATAATGTGTGACTTGGAGAAGCCCTAGGAGGGACTCCCCAGTCCTGCCCAGATTCTTGCATTCCTTCAGTAGCCCCCTCCTTTGTTGAAAAGCTAAGAAATACACGGGCACCCAGAAATGTTCTTTGTATAAAACCCCAGAAAATCTCCCAGGAAGGGATTGGATCCTCCTGAAGCCCTGAAAGTCCTACCATTTGTCTCATTTATTTAAGCCTTTGTGGTCCACTCATTTGGGAGACTGGGGGCCTGATCAGCCTGCAATAACTGGGTGATAATATTAGCAAAATACACCTGCTAAGTAAAACATGCAGATCATTGAACTGGTCTCATACGGTGGGCCCAACAGACCAAATCAGTATGGAGTTGTTCAATCTATGTGAAACTAATGAACTCCAAAGTGTTGGAGTTGAGTTCAGCTAGTGACAGCAGCTGAGTGTGTTTAGCCATGGTGGGGGCCCAACAGATTCGAATTTGAAAGACCCAGAGTTAATTACGTTGTTCCTTGTTGGTGCTCTTCCATTTTCTGCCCATAAAGGCGCCTGGCCGGGCAGCAGGTAGGAGTTTTCCGAATCTGTTCTGGTTTTGGAGCCTATCAGAGTTGTGATTCATTGTTTTAGCTCAAATAACCTTGAAAAGTTAAATTTCCTCGAGGTTTTTCTTTTGCCCAGGTGATTCTTCCTCTTGGGGAATCGTGGTGGCTTTCCGGATGCCTGCCACTCCCATGTGGTCCTATTTAAAAATGTAGTGTTTGATTCTGTAGACCGGGGCAGCGCCTGAGCCTGGGTGTCTAAGAAGCCTCCGGTAACGCGGACACTGCTAGCTCAGGGCACAGTTTTGAGAAACAAGGCTCTCGAGTTTGGTACGGTATCAGAGACCCCAGTGGGGAATCAGGGAGAGCTATGAAGCCAGCACACAGAAAACCGTACAAACAGACCTGAACCTGAGGTTGCAGGGGCTCCTGGGAATGTTGCCCCTGGGCCCAAGGTTAACAGGGCGGTCCATCAACCTGCTTCGGATGAGGAGGTACAGGTAGCTTTGAACAGTGTCCAGTATCTTTTAAGCTCCTACTTTGTGCCTTGGCATTGTGCTAAGTATCAGACATGTTCACTCATCCTCACAACAGGTATTATTATTTTCAGTTTACAAACACAGAAACTGGGGCACAGAAAGTTTTAAGTAATTGGCCCAAGGGTATTCAGTGCAGTATTCAAGAGCCTGATTCCTAAGTCTGCTCTTTAATTACTATGTGGAACTGCAAATGTCTGTGTAGCAATTACTTTAAAGAAAGTGATTACATGTTATTAAAATAAGATGTGGAAACGATGGCTGACTAGACCTGACATTCTCAAATTCTGATGGGGATAAAATCTCTTGGGGGAAAAAAAATCTCTTGGGAAAGCTGCCCAGTGTACTAACAAAATAATGTGTGGGTTCTGTCCCAGAGCTTCTGAATCAGAATCTCTGTGACTGGGCTGGGTAACTATATGTCAGTGAATGCCCAGGTGGAGTCCAATGTGCAAAGGGTGAGTGTCATTGTCACAAACACTCAGAGGCAGAGGCAAGAACTAGTTCAGTTATGTCTCTCATCCCCACACCCAACAAGCTGAAGTTTGGGGGCGCAGGAGGGCACAGCTCGACTGTCTTAAACTCTTATTTTACTTTCCTTTTCTTCATTCACTTATTCAAGCAACTAAAACAAACCTACATGTTCCTTCATTGTGCCAAGTACAATCTAGAATCTGAAGAAGGCCTGTCCCCTCTTTTTGCTGATTGAGATAACAACATCAGCACAAGGAGTGGGACAAGTACAACATCCAAAGAGCACAGTAAAGGAATTAGAGGTTGAGAGGTCACAGCTTATGACTCTCTAAAACAAGCGAAGAAGGTAGATTGTGATTATATACCAGTGAGTGGACGGCAATCCTAGTCAGCACCTTATTATTATCCCCAGGGCTGGAGTTTGAATCAGGACCTCACACATGCTAAGTATGTGCTCTACCACCAAGCTACAACCGCAGCCCCTATCCAAGAAAAATACATCTTTAAGCTTGGGGGTGTAGCTCAGGGGCACAGCACCTGCCTGATAAGCGCCAGGTCTTGAGTTCGATTCCCGGTACCAAAACAATACAGCATGTCTTTAAGACTGTACAGATACCAGCAATATCTGACAGTTCTGGAGCACGTAGTATGTGTCTTTATAGGTAATGAACCTAGAAATATCTGATGGTCTGCTTTTAAAGGGATTGCTAAATAATTTGTGAGCATTTTACAGAAAGGAAGTGGTGGTCACCGGGGCCAGGTGTGGGTTTACTCAGAACAAGTCATGTCAAATTAACCCCATTTGTTTGGTAGACTAGGGAACCATGGAAGACAGTGGGTTGAGTGGGTGGTAGGGAAGTAGAAACAACTGGTGTGGATTCACAGAAGTCTTTGTGATTTTTCTAATCTTTTATTTAATTATTTATTTGGTGCAGGGTCTCCGGATTACAAGTGTGTGCCACCACGCCTGCTTTGGGCAACTGGCATGGCATGCAGTACCGGGGATTAAGCCTGGTTCTTTGGGCTTGCCAGGCAGGGCTTACACCGCAGAGCTATCTGCCTAGCCCTATCTTTGTATTTTTAAAAAATGTGTATTGTGCAGCTGTGTACGTCAGATACTTGCTTGGTAATTACACCCATATTTTCGTGTTATGCTAAACATACCAAGATAGTATTAATGAGGCTCTGGGTTCAAGTCCCAACACCTACAGGTGAAAACCTTTTTTAAAGTGAAACTATTTTTAATTTAAAAAGAGAAACTATTCTTTTCTTAAAACAAAAACAGGAAACACAGGCCCCTACAGCGTGTTGGTGAAGGAGGGTCTTGGCAAAGGTAACTATCTTTTTTTCTTTTGGAACTGGGAATTGAACTCAGGACCTCAATCAAGCTTGCCAGGCAAACACTGCGCCACTGAGCTACATCCCTGGTCCCCCAGGAGACTATCGTGATGGAGCTGGATTTCTGATCTGGGGGTCCCAACTCTGATGCGAGGCATTCACTTCCTTTTTTAGTTTTTCACTAACATAGCAATTGACTACCTCACGTTTATAAACTGGCATAAGCATGAGCAGACTTTTCTCTTGGGTATCCTATTAGCAAAACTGAGAGGAAGTCATAAAGGTTTTTTCTGGGTACTGGAGTTGAACTCAGGACCTTGTACTTGCCAGGTAGGTGCTTGTGCCACTGAGCTGTATCCCCAGCCATAAGGCTTGCAGGAGAGTTAAGATTTAAGCATGTAGCTGAGTACAGTGCTTGTCCAGTAGGAGCTGAGGGCCTGGGTTCGTCTCCAGCACTGCAAAAACAGACAAGTGGAAGCAAGCATAGAACAGGACCAGCTAGAGATAATCTACAAAATAAGGCTTGCCTTTATTGTAGGAGATGTGGTGGATATATATGGTGAATGATTCTATTTTAAAAACCTAGGGCTGGTGAGATAGCTCAGTGGACTAAGCGCCTGCTTACGCAAGCACAGGACTGAATCTGGGCATGGTGGCGCACACCTGTAATCCTAGCACTGGGGCGGCTGAGCCAGGAGGATCACTATGAGTCTGAGCTGCATAGTGAGACCTTGTACCAAATACTTAAAAAAGAAAAAAAGTAATAATATTTTAAAACTTAGTACCATAAAAGGCCATTGCTATTCATTGCCCTCATAATATTCCGCCTCATTTTTGTTTGTTTGTTTGGTTTGTGTTTTGTTCTGTTTGTGTAAGACAGGGTCTCATTATGTGATTCAGACTGGCTTGAACTATGTAGCCCAGGACAGCCTTGGAACTCATGGCCACCCTCCCCACTCAGCCTCTTGAGTGCTGCAATTCCAAGGGTGTACCACCGTGCTCGGCGCCCCCTCACTCTGAACACACCTACTCCCTTCTTTCTGCCACTTTCTGAAGGCGTTCTGGAAGTCCCCACTTGCGCATGTCTTTATGAGTTGTGATCAGACATACGGCGAATGTTGCTGCCCAGTGCCACCCAATGGAAAGGCCGGCTCGTAAGGATGTCACTGTGAGGCCTCACCCACCTCATTCACCGATCTGGCACCACTGGACTTCTGGCTCTTATTCAAAGTCCAAACAACCATGAGAGGTAAATATTTGTGTTGACTCAGGACATCAAAATAGCCACATCAGTTCAACAAAGACATTCATGAAAAAGGACTTCTGGAACTGTTTTAGAAAGTGACAATATTGGTGTGAAATTGTGCTCAAAATATGGGGAAGTGCTTTGAGGAAGATTAATGGCAATGTGATAATTTTTTAATTTTATTACTATAATACATTTTTAAAAGTTAAATACTCATGGTAGTTTTTGATCAGATCTTATACAGTGTACTGCAGAGATTGTGACTTCCTCTCACTACTAGCTGTTTTATTTTATTTTTGTGGCTGGCTCAGCCTGCCCTGGCAGTGGGGCTGGCACAGCATGTGGGGCTGGGGATTGAACAGCAAATCTGGTGCTTGCCTAAGCTTGCCTAAGCAGGCGCTTTAGACTGCTGAGCTATCTCGCCAGACCATTACCAGCTGTTTTAAATAACTGTTTTTAGCATGTCACTACCCTTTTTTGTAATTTTTCTTTGCCTATGGACACAACTTCTAGCTACAAACTATAGGACTTATCTTTTAGAATCTTATCCTCCGCTAATCCCCAGTGCAAATTCAATGTTGTATAATCTTTCCTCCACAAAGCTATCAGAACATGCCCTTTTTTTATCTCCTTGATGCTTAACTGTTGTCAGCCTTCCAGGTCTTTCCTCTCTCACTACACTTTCTACATATTTAAATTACTTTATCCTGGGCTTTGGGGTTTCAGGGACCAAAATTGCCTTACAGCATCAAGTAAAATGTGAGTGATACAACACACAGCTTCTCTGAAATCACAAAGCCTATGTCTGTGGCGAACACTTATTGCACCTGAGAACTGCGTCCGAAGATTTTAGGCTTAAATGGGATTTTTTGTTTTTCCTCACAGTGAAAGAAACCTGGAAATGGCCAGTTGTTTGTTGTTTTGGGAACCCAACATTAGAAGACAAATGGCATTACTTTTCTTGGCCTTTTCCCTCTGCTCACAAGAGGATCACTGTGGACTTAGACCTTGTGTCGATGTGCAACGAAGGCAGAAAAGAAAGGGAAGGAAAGCTGTTCTCTACCTCGGCCAGGAAAGCAACGCCTTTTTAAAAACCTGCCCTTAGACTTCTGCTTATGTAATATTTATCAGCATTCTATCATACAGCTACTCATCACATCAGTGGAAGTGACAGCAGAAAAACTTAATACAAGAGTTATTTGTAAAATTATAGGGGACAGGGAGATGGCTCAGTAGAATAAGCGCTTGCCTGGCAAGCGCATGGACCTGAGTTCAATCCCCAGTTCTGCAAAATAAATAAATACATAAGTAAATAAAATAAAATTATATAAAAAATTTCTAAAATGTAATAAGATAAACAACAACGGGCCAGCGAGATAGCTCAGCCTGCTTAGGAGAGCTTAGGCAAGCACAGGGACCGTGGTTTGATCCCCAGCACCATATGCTGCGCCAGCCGCACCCCCAGGGTGGACCAAGCTGCCCGCCCACAAAAAAAGATAAACAACCAAATAGAAAAATGGCAAAAGAAGTGAACAGGCACTTATAAAAGACAAAACATTGTTGGCAAATAAATTTAAGATATTCAACCACATTAGTGATCGTCAAAATACAAAGTAAGACGATACAGAGGTAAACATTACGCCTCCTAAACTGCGCCTATTGGCGCACACCTGTAATTGCAGCACTCAGGAGGCTGAGGCAGGAGGAGCATCATCACTGCAAGTTCAAGACCAGCCTGGGCTCCAAAGTGAGTTGAAGGCCATCCTGAACTGCATAGTGAGACCCTGCCTCAAAAAGACAAAAGAAGAAACAATTATGCCTGCTAAATTAGCAAAAATTAGAGCCAGATGTGGTGGTACCTGCTTATAATCTCAGCACTTGGAAGCCGCAACAGAATGATTGCCCTTGGTCCAAGGCCAGCTTGGTCTACACAGTGAGACCTTGCCTTAAAGAAAACAACAGGGGCTGGGGAGATGGCTCAGTAGAATAAGTGCTTGCCTGGTAAGCGCAAGGGCCTGAGTTCAATCCCCGGTTCTGCCAAAAACAAACAAACAAACAATCAAACACCTTGTTCTGACACTGGTGCATGTGAGAAAGGCTCACTCAAGATTCAGGCAGCCTGCCCATGAGACCCAGAGCTGTGGGAGTGTCTGACACGCCTTTATTAAGCCAGCAGCGTGGAAGGCAAAGCTGGAAAATCCCACTCCCTTCCTAACAATATCACACAAAGCCAGTGAGTGGCCAAAAGTTAAATGACACAGACCACTGGCTTGCACGTTCACTGGGCACAGCCTGACTGCCTACCTGTGTTGACTCTAGCAAGGGGAAGGCCCCTAAGCAAGAAGCCTTGGTCTGGCCACAGTGAATCCCCGGAACACATTCTTCCAAATTAAGAAACCCTGCAGGTATTGTGCTGATGAAAATGAGGAGTCTTATTGACTAGTGGGGGGGGGAATCACATGGAATAATCATTTAAGGACACAAGCTGGGATCATCTTGTGAAACTGCGAGCAGGCACCCTCCACATTGCAGCCAGTTCCATGGCTAATAATTCCACACACACAGGAGACACGGACACGGATGTTTATAGCAATATGATTTTCAAAAACTGAAATAACCCATGTCAGAAGAATGAAGTGCTGCAGTCATATAAATGTGATAATCTGGGGCCAGAGAGATGGCTCAGTAGAGTAAGTGCTTCCCTG
>NW_004524577.1:38114284-38115946 GCF_000260255.1 Octodon degus
TTATTCCAGCAGGAACCTGATACCATAGGAGCCAGTCAGTCTCGGGTCTCACTATGTATTCCAGACTGCCCTTGAAATTCATGTAGCGCTGGCTGACCTCGAACTCTCAACAATCCTGCCTCGGCCTCCCAAGTGCTCGACTCGCAGGAGTGTACCACCACGTGTGGCTAGACTTGATGCTTAGCGGCCAAAGTGGTTCAGTTTTGCAAACTGATTGCACAGTCAGAATGTTCTTGACATTTCTGGATTTTATGCTAAAAATTGGTTAAGACGTATCCAGAAAACCTCTCGTGACTCTAGCTGTGTTTCAGTGAGCCCAGGACGTACTACTCGATCCCACAGGACTAACTCAGTGGCACCCCCTCTGCTGTGCTGTTTGTTCTGTGGATCACGCTGGCCTTCCCACTTTGTGTCATTCAGAAACTGTTCCAGCGCGGAGAAAGTGACTAAGATGAATTTTGTCCGCAGACAAGAGGGCTCGCTGCTGCGGCTAACGGGCCACATGCTTCAGGAGCCTCTGGGACTGTTTCACAGGAGGACCTCGGGAAGGCTTGGAGCTGCTGGCTGGAGAAGCAGCCCTATGATGCAAGGAGCCAAGACTGACAGGGGATTCTGGTTGGAGCTCAGAAGTTAACTGCTGTTAGGAAATGCAGACGGTAAAGACCAGGCTCAGAAATGGGTCAGGCAATGGCTGTGACTCATCCACATGGCTGACACTGACAAAGGATCTACACACTGCGGTACAGGGTTTCAGGGTAAATCCTGAGGGGATTTGACCTACCTTGTCAGATACAAAAGTTACATTTTTTGTTATATAAGTCTTGCTCTATCTTGGTCTTAACCATCCAGCAGAAAAGTATAAAAATGAGGTATAAAAAGCAATGCCATATTAATATGCTGAGCTGTAAAAGGCTCAAGTCAACAACTTCTGATATTGCCAGCCCTGTGGATAACCCACTACTATTATGGACTACTGGACTATATTGGATTATTTTGCTGAATTCACACACCTACAATATTTGAATGACAATGGAATACCCTTCTCTGACAAAAGTAAACAAAAAAAGGAGATATAAATGAAGGACCATTTTGTAGTGAAAAAAATATATATCTGTATATACAAAATAATTAGGATACAGCTACTTTCTCTTAGTTCAATGAGAAGAAAAATTTGTACTAATAGTGTTTGGACAGGATATCACGTCTGCATCTTGTACTATGAATAACTACTATGAAGACAACAATATGCGAGGTATTAATTATTGTAACTGTCCTACTAACCTGTTTTGAAACTGTCTCAATGCTATTTCTTTCTCAATAAAATTAATTAAAAAAAAAAAAAGACCAGGCCCAGGTTTCAGTTGGGAACAAAGACTACTGGCACCTGGACTCCAGGCCACACGTGTTACTATATATCCACATTTTTCTCATATCCTGAGACCTCACAGGAGACTGTGATGAAGGGCGGTAGACTAATTCATCTGGTGAAGGTCATATCATGGCAGCTGAACGTTCAGGCTGTAGCACAGTTACTGCTTGCCACTTTTAGTGAAATCTGTGAGAAACAGGATTTGATGGCCTGCTGCGCCGGTCACACCTCTGGGGTGATTGAGACTGGGGGTGGTGGTCCGAGCCTGTAATCCCAGCGCTTGGGAGGCTGAA
>NW_004524577.1:38116361-38122093 GCF_000260255.1 Octodon degus
AACAGGATTTGAAAGCCCGTTTTTAAAAAGTTTTCCATTTTTCCAGAAAGAAAGTACCTACAACGATGGAGTAGAGGAGAGTTTGGTTCCTGAGAAATTAGCATTCCAAACATTGTCAATGTGCAGTGGCACAGGATAAAGGTCACCATTCACAAAGGGAGTTAGAGAAGAGTAGCAACCAGTGGGACCAAACAAGACTGAAATGCAGTAGGGCAAACATTAAATCCTGTAGTTCTACATCCAAGTACTTTGGATCAAGTCAATAAAGAAAAAATGGCATAAGGGAATGTTACAAATCGGCAAAGTTCTACCCTTTTGAAGGCTCAAAATTGCAAAAGTGAGTTTCCCTTGAGAAGAGAGCCACGGACATCATGCTTGAGGACAGCAGCCCGAGGAATTTGCTCCCAGGACTCAGCGCGCAGTGCTCAGCCACGCAGGCACCTGGAGGCCTCTGGAACCACGGCCAAGAGCCTGGAGTTACCCAAGCCGGTGGCGAACCTCGGCGTCCTCCATGTGGTGCCCGTGTTATGGGCAAGCAGAATGCAAGAGTTGTAAGGTCAGAAAGGCTTCCACTGGATTTCAGAAGAAGGCCTAGGAGGCCAGGCAGTGTCCTCCCGAAAGGGAAGTGTGTAAGTGTGCAGTGGAGACCCCAGAAGTTGGAGAAGCCAGGGAAAACAGGGATCATCTGAAGAAAGCCGTAAGGAGGGAGCAAAGCTTGCCCCAGAGAGAAACCCTGCGAGCTACAACTGCCAGGAAGGCCATAGGGGTGGGCTCACCCCAGCTGTGGAATTTACATTTCATCACAACTTGCCCTGGGTGCTGCACACGGAACTACAGGAGTTCGCATTTGCCCTCTGGGTTTCAGTCTTGCTTTGGCCCCACTGGTTTTTGCCTGTCTATTCCTCCCTTTGGGCACGGCAACATGTAACCTGTGCTACTGTATGTTGGCAGAGTTTTTTGTTTTTTTTTCGTATTTTAGGGAAGGGTCTAGAGGGTGTTCAGGGTCTCACTACTAGATTGGACTCGTAGTGATCCGCCTGTTTACAGCCTCCCAAGAGCTGGGATTACAGGCATGCATCACCATGCCCAGTCTCAACTGCTGTCTCGACATGCCCCGGGGGCAGGGCCGACATGGCAGGCCAGGGGACTAAACTCCCAGCCCCTGCATCTGCTTGCAGGCACTTTCATCTGCTGAGCTATTTGGCCGGCCCTGTTGGCAGTGTTTAAAACTTTCTTTTTCATATTTGCAGGTGCTCACAGCTAGGAGTTTGCTTTAAGTTTCAGAGGCGAGTTTGGTCTTAGACATTGCAGTAATGTTGCAACTGTTAGGGCTCGGGCAACTTCAAGGTAGACTAAATGCATTTTGCATAAGGAGGTGTGCATGAGTTTTAGGGGTCCAGGGGCAGAATGCTATGATTTACATGGCTTCCCTGCCCCCTCGCCTGGCTTCATGCCATCACAGATGGGGTCTGGGAGTCGACTGCATGTTGGAGATGCTATCATTATTGGTCCGTCTGTTCACTTTTGCGTTTACAGCTAAATGCAGTGTTGGAAGAGGCGGGTCACCAGGGGATGGCAGGCCTATGGCACGGCACATGGGCCACAGTGGGTAGGCCGTGATCGTTGAGTGCTCTAAAAGGTTTGCCAGCATGGGCCCAGCTGCATGGATCTCCCTCCTGGGTCCTCTTTTGACTCTCCCTGCTTCCTGTCTGTCATGACGTGACCAGCTTTTCTTCGACCAGCCCTTCTGCCACGCTGTTCCTTTTCTGGAGCTGGCTGAGTGTGGACTGAAATGTGAGGCGAAGTAAACCTTTCTCCTCTTTTAAATTGGGGGTGTTAGGCCTTGTGTCCCAACAATGAGAAAGCGACTAAAACAATCCGATTTTTAAAACTCTTTATTAAAAATAACCCTTTAGGAATGGATGATGTAATAGTTATATTGAAGCACCTTTGCCTAGCAATCAGCTTGAACTAATCACTGTATATAACGCACTGAACTTTGGACCGCCCATTTACTCTTTTAGGAGATCTGCCAGCCCGGGAAAGCCAAGCACATGGAAATGTCGCTCCACTTCTGGCCACAGGGCTCGGTGAACTCTGTTCCTGCTCAGAGCAGCTCCATCTCAGGACGGGTCAGCAGTGAGAGAAGATACCTGCATCACAAGAAGAAACTTTTTTGGTACGAAGTCAAACTTTGTTAAGTATTTGAGGAAGGCTCTGGTGTCAGGCTCAGGCTGAGACCATGCCCTGCTCCCACGGGGCTTTAATGGTTTTTTTTTACTATTCAGTCATTATTTCCTTATTATCTTCCCCACCATTTAAAGTTATTTAACTCTTCCCCAGTTACAATGGATTATGCCAGAATACAATTATGACAATAAACCAAAACAACCACCCTATGAATAAAACACTCCACTGAAGACCAAAATATTTCTTAGTCATTCTTTCCTCAAATGACAACTGATTTATTGCCTATAATTTGCACGTAGCACAGATCCCATTCAAAATAGCAGGAAGTGACTTAAAGCATTTTAATGGATTTTGGTTCATTAATCTATCTTTAAAAGTTATTATTTATAACTCTTCCAAAGGGCTAAAAACAAAAACCCTGTAAATAAATATTTCACTATTTCACTTCCTTCTCCCCTCAGAAAATGTTTGGGTAAGAGAGGGGCCGCAAAGAACTATGCCAGTGTCACCTCCTTGTGGCATCTTTCCAGACCTCCCACTCTACTCCACATGCCTGCTGCACACAAACCCGCTTCTGTCACAATTTATTTAGTCACACGCTGCTCTTCCCACTTGGGCTGCAGGCTCCTTGAGCAACAGACCTAATCCTGATCATGTTGGACTCTCCGGAGCTATGTGTTGGGTCTGGTACACTCAGTATTGGCAACTCAATAAATATTGCATTTATCACTAATTACCAGAGGAATACAGACCACTTCACATCTGTTAGGAAGGCTACTAGCAAAAAGACAAGTTTCATGTTGGTGGGGATGTGGAGAGTGAGGAAATTTTGTATGGCAAGAGTATATATCAGTACAACCATTATGAAAGCCACTGAAAGGTTTCCTAAAGAAGCTAGAAATAGACCACCAGGGGCTTGCAGGTCAGCTCAGTTGTTTAAGTGTCTGCTCCAGCAAACCCAGTCAGGTGCAGGGGACTGTGATTCAATCCCCAGCTCCATATGCCTTACCAGACCCACCTTAAGGCAGCCTGAGTCAGCCCCCCTACAAAAAAAATTTTGCTGGCCAAACAGCTCAGTGGATTAAAGCACCTGCAAACAGGCACAGGGGCTGGGGGTTCGATTCCTGGGCTTGCAGTGCCAGCCCTGCCCCTGGGGCACACACTGAGATGGGCAATGGAGACTGGGCGTGGTGGCATGTGCCTGTAATCCCAGCACTTGGGAGGCTGTACACAGGAGGATCACTATGAGTCCCATCTACGCAGTGAGATCCTGTACATCCTGTAACTCTGTACTAAATACAA
Source organism: Octodon degus (assembly GCF_000260255.1). NCBI lineage: Eukaryota > Metazoa > Chordata > Mammalia > Rodentia > Octodontidae > Octodon > Octodon degus. The sequence continues at coordinate 38,119,854 of NW_004524577.1, forward strand.
AAAAAAAAAAAAAAAAAAAAAAGAAATAGACCACCATATGATCAGCAATCCCACAATGGGGTCCTTATCCAAAGGAAAGAATCAGAATGTCAAGGAGACATCTACACTTCCATATTTATTGCTGCACTGTTTACAAAAGCCAAGACATGAAATCAACCTAGATGTATATCAACAGGTAAGTACATTAAAAATGTGATACATATACATTATGGAATACTATCCAGTATAGTCACTAAGAAAAACAGCGCAGAGGTTCCTCAAAAAGCTAGAAATAGACTACCATATGACGCAGCCATCCCGTGACGGGGATGCGGGAGGCTGACGTGTCCTTCGTGACAGCGCGGATGAACCTGGACAGCACCAGCTGAGCCTCCCACAGGAAGACCAATACTTCATGATCTACTTATCTGGAGAATCTACAAAAGCTGATCTCACAGAGGAACAGAACAGAATGGTGGTTACCTAAGACTTTGGTGACCTGAGGGAGGGAGATGGGGAAGAACTGATGAAAGGCTACGTAATTACAGTTAGACCAGAGGAGAGGAGACTCGGCAACAGACCTACACCATGACAGAAAGATGTTGCCTGGGGCCAGGTTGCCTGGGTAAAGAATACTACAGTTTAGGGAATTTCTTAGGGGTGATGAAAATGTCCTGAAATTGATAGGACAATGGCACAACTGGATTCCATACTTTAATGGGTAAATTCTGTAGAACTTTAAAGAACATTAAATGAATAAATAATGAACATAAACCATTAATACAATTTTGGGAGGGAGGGGTACCAGGAATCAAACTCAGGACCTTGTGCTTGCCAGGTGGGCACTGTGCCACTGAGCTATATCCCTGGCCACTACCATTTGTAAAATTAAAAAAAAAAAATAAATGCTTATGCCAAGTGCAGTAGTGCAGACCTGTAACTCCAGCTACCAGGGAGGCAGAGGCAGAAGGACTGCTTTGCTATTTGAGGGAGCCAGGGAACTTATGAGATTCCCAACCAAACCAAAAGTTTTCTAAACACTAGATTGAATCTGGCACGTAGTAGATGCTCAATAAATGTTTTATGGCTATTAAATACATAGATTTCAGAAATATTTCCATTGTGACCTCTAGAAGTAAGAGAAGCCACAGAATAAACAATAGTCATATCTTTCTTAGGTGTAAACTGTTCAAAGATATTGGAAGATGTTCGAACAAGTTGAAATCCAAAATTCAGTCCTTTTAAAGAAAAACATGCTTCTTGAAATATTTTGGTTGGGAAGGTAATTTGGAGCAATGTCTTTAGTCTCCTTGAGTTTAATGTGTTTTTTTCCCTCCATTGACTTTAGGGGTGTTTTACAGGAAGTCTGAACCATACCAGATACATTTTGTGATTTGTAAGAAGGTAAACTATGACATGAGGAAAGCTACCTTTAACTTCTGTAGTGGTTTAACTATTAGGCAATTTATGTATTTTTTTCTGGTCTTTACCACTTCCCCTGATAACAGATCAGGGATTATCAACACCCTCATTTTACAGATTAGGAAACTGAGATTATTAAATCTAAGCTTTCGTCCTCCTAGGAAATGGGTTAGTGGGATTGCTCTTGTTAAAACATAATGAATTCTCCTCTCTCCCCTCAATACTGGAGCCTGAACCACGGCCTTAGGCAGGATGGGTAGGTAAGAGCTTTACCGCTGAGCCGCAGCCCCAGCGCCCATTGTTAATTCTTTATTCAAATCTATCGCAATTAGGAGTCAAGACTTGAAGTAGGGGAAACAAAACAAAACAAAACAAAACAAAATAATCAAGAATGAGTGGTGAGGACGGAAAATTACTGAGACATCAGGGGGAGAGGGATTCTATCAGACGCAAGCCAAGCATTTACACACCAAAAGTGGGTGTGGAGGGCTAAGGAATTTGTTCAGATACCAGCTCTCAAAATACCAAGAGTGCTGGGACATCAAGGGTGGGAGAGGAGAATGACACCGCAGGATTCTTGTTAGAATTGGGTTCAGCTGGTTAGACTCGAAGGCCAAAGGAAGAGGCTTCCAAGAGGACGGAGGCGCCAACCGAAGCTGGGTCAAGCAGCACCTTCGCCACTGTCAACCCTGACCTCCTTGCCACCCGCGCCCGCGGCCGAGGGAGGCTTCCGAAGCAGCGCAGCCCCGCAGCCGGACCTAGAGACGCCGCGCTCGGAACCCCGCAGGACTCGCGTCGCCGCGAAGCCTCAACGCCCCGCCCACCCGCCGCCGCGTCCA
>NW_004524577.1:38122545-38127639 GCF_000260255.1 Octodon degus
CAGCCGCGTCCGCCGCCCGCGCTGAGCAGCGCCCGCCGAGACCATGTTCGACAAGACGCGGCTGCCGTACGTGGCCCTGGATGTGCTCTGCGTGGTGCTCGGTACGTCGGCGGCCCGGGGGTGCGCGCGGGGGCGTGGCGCGAGGGCGGCTTCCGCGCCGGGCCCGCTTGGCTCTCCCCGCTCCCGCGTGGCCGCTCCGCTGCTGTCCGTCGCCGGGTGGCCGGGCGGCCCTGCTTCGCGCTGCTCACGCCTGCACCGCGCCGCGCTCTCTCCTCTCTGCCGTCCGCTCGCTCCCTGCCTCGCTCCCTCGCTCGCTCGCAGGCGGGCGGCTCTTCCCTCTGCCGCGGCGGGCTCTGCACCGAAACTGGAAGTGGGATGCGCCGGGGCCCCGGGGAGCTCGCTTGTGAGGAGGAGCAGTTCAGTTTCCGGCTGTAACAGGCTAGAAGAGCCCTAATTAGAAGCTAGCGGCAGGTTGGAAATCGTGAGGCTGCGAGTGCTCGGCCTGCTCGTTTCGGGGAGGCTGTGCCCCACCTGCGGCAGCCCCGCTGCAGCCTTCTCCGCCGACCTCGGCGTGCAGCGGCGCTCGCCTCCCGCGACAGCCCCGCGGGGGGCTGTAGGCATCCGCTGCCCGCAGGGGAGCGAGGGTGGCGTGGTTTTCCGAATTGGAAAACCTCCGTCCTGGTGTTTCTGGTTGCCGGGAGTTTCATCCTTTTGAGGAGAGTGGAATCAAGGGTGAGGCGTGGCAAGAGGTGGCACTCTCCCCTTTGCAGTGTTTTGTGTGAGGCAGTTATCTGGTGAGCTATTTATATTACGGAAAACAACTAGACCTGCTGGAGGTTTGCTGAGGTAATCTAAGCAGTCCTGGCAAGTGCTCGGGGTCTGAGCTGTGTAGCTTCAGCATCTCAGATGCAAGTCTGCGTAGTGGCTTCTAAAAGAGGAAATTTCCCAGATTTCAATTCAGTAGTTCTTGACTATTCTTTCTTATTTCCAATCTCATCTCCTTTTCTTCCAATCTTAACCGGGTTTTTAGAGGTTTTGTTACCTGGATTTTTTGTTTTGCTTTTAAAAAACAAAATATTGCTGAAAACATCTAAATTTATTTTTTGCAATGACCATTTTACCTTTGGTTAAGATGTTAAATTAGGAATATACTTTAACTTGTTCTTGGTTTTAGTGGAATTTTGTTGAATTTCACTTACATTTTAGTAAAGGGAAAGGAAAATGTTAAATCAGAAGTTATTTTGGAGCTGGTTGTCATGGTGCATGTCTGTAATCTCAGCATTTGGGAGGCAGAGGCAGGAAAATTGTCATGAGTTCTAGGCCAGCCTGGGCCGCATAGTGTGTTCAAGTCCAGGCTGCACTATACAGGGAGAACCTGTCTCAAAAGAAGAAGAAAAAGAAGAAAAAAAATTTTTTTTGATTAGTCTGATGTAATGGACATTATTGTATCATTCCCATATATTGTATGCTATTGTAATTGTAGATCAACTTCCCTACCAGTGAAAATCAATTTATAAAACAGGATTTTTTTGAAACAGGGTGTTGCTATGTAGTTCAGGCTGACTTTCAACTCACTGTAGATGAAACTGTTTTCTAACTCGGCGATCTTGCTGCCTCAGCCCCCAGAGTACTGGGATTGCAGACGTGTGCCATGGTGTCTGGACTAAAACAGGAGTTTTTAAATGGACCAAACAGTAAATATGTGGGATGAAACATAGTACACACTGCTCTGAGGAAGCTGAAGCTAATGTCTTTTCAGAACTGGGGATTGAACTCAGGCCCTTGCGCTTGCCAGGGAAGCGCTTATTCCACTGAGCCATCTCCCTGGCCCCGAAGCTAATGTCTTTAAACACAGTGTTATGTGGTAGGTCCACATTGTTTTTGTTTTTGTTTTTGTTTTGGTATTGAAAATCGAACTCAGGATCTCACACTTGGCAGGAAGGCAGGCGCTGTGCCACTGAGCTATCCCAGCCCAGTAGGGCCACATTTTCAAAAAACTCATGCGTAATGGAGGAACCTATATGCAATGCAGTTTTATAAATTAAAGCTGTTGTGGACTGTGTTTTCAGTATGATACAAACATCACTTAATTATCCTAGAGAGATTGGTTTTATCGCTTCATTGACCTGACAGTTACAGGGCTGTGATGGCTTCAAAATAGACGATCAAAGTATCTTCTAACCACCTTGTTAATTCCTGGTGCTTTTGGAAAATGTTTTCTTTGGGGACTTAGGCATTAAGTTTGTTTTCAAAAAAGAGGCTTGGCCTATTTGAAACACTTTCATCTGTTTTTATATTACACAAGTTTCTTTTAAGGTAATTCAGTATATTGCAGTTTGCCCAGAATTCTCTGTTGCTAGAAAGTAACTTATCTCACTGATTTATTTTAATTAGATATATATTACAAACAGCAGTGAAGGAGAGCAGAGACATAGAATTTTTTCATGCTGACTTTGGGAAAATGTTTTTATAGTAAACTCATCATTTTTGGGGGAGTTCAAAGATCATATTAAATTTGTTTTTTTTCACCATGCTGAAAGCAAGGGATTGGCAGCCTAAAATCGTGGTAGCTTGAAGAGGGATATCAATTTGGCATTAATTTTTCTGTGGAGCATCTACAGGTAAGAGAGGATGATACCAAGAGAAGGGTGATTCAGCATTTCCTAAGTACAGGGTTAGATGAAAGTGATTTATAATTATAATATGAATATGTTCCAGGTCCTGTTAATGACCACTCCAGCGTTATACAGCGCAGCCATTTCAGTATGGTGATATTATGTGAGTTTTGTTATACTCGTACTTGGTAATTTTAAGGGTGATAGCTGTTGGAGTGTTCATTAAGTTTACTGTATTTTTATGTTTATGTCTCTCAATCATCTTTATCATTGGTATGAAACATGAATTCATCTACATGTTCTTATTAGCTTGTTTTATGGGCCTGGTAAACCTTTGGATAAAGAATTAAAATTCTGAGGAGATAAATAATTAAAATTCTGGGTTTATATTTGGTTCCTTTCTGAAGTGGAGTGTAGCCTGGCCATTTTTTGTGTGTGTGTGTTGTTTATTTTGATATTGGAGATTGAATTCAGTGAATTTACTGAGTGCTAAGAAATACCATCAGCCTGTTTTTTTTGGTACTGGGACTTGAACTCAGGACCTTACACTTGCCAAGCAGGTGCTTAAGCTGCTGAGCTATCTCTCTGGCCTCAGCCTGTTTCTTTTTAAAAACTTTGAGATAGTTTCCTGAGTTGCCCAGATTGACCTTCAGCCTGTGATCCTCTTGTCTTAGCCTCCTAGTAGCTAAGATTACAGGTGTGTGCCACTGTGTTCAGTTTCTCTGGTTCTTTTGATGGTCTTTGGTTCTTTGAGGACTAGTTCTGTGTGGTAGAAAAGGCCAGTCATTGAGCACAAGAGAAAAGCTGCTCTGGAGAGAACGATGGTGCGCTGGTGTGGAAGTGACTTAGGTCTCAGCGCGGTGTGTGACCCACATCCGGAATACTATCTGTTAGTGTCTAATTGCTAGGGGTCATCATACATATTTTAGCCACCATGGCATTAGACTGCTAGTGAGTGGACACTAGCCGACCAGTAGATTCAATCACAAGGTGCATTGGTTGTCCCTTGTTAATTCCTGGTAATACAAAGATGACTCGGACGGTCCCTCCCCTAAGAGCTCAGAATCTAATGAGAGAGAAACAAATAAACAGAAATTGCAGTATGTCATGACAAGTGTGATATTGAAGGTATGAAATAGGTGCTCTTTGAGCACAGGCCAGGGCTTTATGTTGTAGAGAACTGACTCATCTGCTTATGCTTTTTTTTTTTTTTCTTTTTAGACAGGGTCTCATATTGTAGTGCAGGCAGCCCTGAACTCACTGCTTCGCTCAGCTGGCCAGGGGATGTAGCCTCCTGCCTCAGTTTCCCGTGTGCTGGCATTCCAGGTGTGCACCACCATGCCTGGCTCAGCTGTTTACTCTTAGACATGCAGAGATACCAGACTAGTGTACTAAGCCTAGAATTACGGTTAATTTTTTCCCCTTTAACTTGGTCTAGGATGAGGAACTTATTTATAGGCAGCCTCTCTAGAAGATTTAGGTGAAGCTGGCTGGCAGAACTTTCCGTGCTGTGCCATGTGGTAAGCATTTAGAATACTTTGGTGTGTTCCTGTTCTCCACTTAGCCCTCAAGATCTTTCTTCGCCCTGCTCTGTGCTCTGGGCGGCCTGGGTGTCACCTGAGCTTTCCCCTTTGGTTTCTAGCTGGCTCTGGCCACTCTAAGGAACAGCAGCAGGGGCCGGAACAGCAGTCCCTCTGCTGGTTGGTGCTGCCCAGGCTGCTGTGGAAGCAGCTCGCACCTCCTGGTGTCTCCTCAGCCCGCATGCGATCTTCCTGGGTCTTTGTCAACCTCCCTTTGCCCCTTTAGACCTAGACCTAGGGATTGAACCATTTGAAAATGGTTTCTTCATTCAGTCCTCTTGACTATGTTATCTGCATGTGCTGTTATTTACCAGCCTGCTGTGTACAGCACTGAGTTGAGGCAGCTTTCTTTTCTAGACTCCAGTTACAGTGGCCTTGAATGGCAAATATAAGCAGGAGCCCAGAGGCCCCAGTTGTTTTCCTGGGAAGGAGGGCGTTAATGCGCCCTCCGCGTGCGTGCGCCAAATGTGATCTGGCCATTTTGCCAGAACCCACAGGTGTGTAACGAAATCCAGCATGGGAGGCTGTGGCAGCCAGCAGCACCAGGCGATTGCCTGTGGACTCTGGTACTCTTCACCATGGTAATTAGCCCAAATATGGATGCCATATGTCAGCGCCTGAATCATAATGCTGACTTCATTCTGCCCTATTAAGTAATCTCCTAAGGAGTGGTCATTTTTCTGACCCTCCCCCCTCCCCAGTCCCTTCATGTGAAAAAAGACGTTTTTAAAAAGTTTCACACTTGCTAAATAGCCTCCAGCATTTAATGTCTCCCCTCTAACATTTATTTGTCCTCTTTACCTTTCTCCTTCCCTCTCTCTTTCTCCCTCTCCCATTTTTCATTCCTTTTCTCCCTCTGTCTCTCCTTTCCTCCTTCTCTCTTATCCCCTCCCTCCCTC
>NW_004524577.1:38127739-38150247 GCF_000260255.1 Octodon degus
GAACTCAGGCCCTTGCACTTGCCAGGGAAGCACTTATCCACTGAGCCATCTCCCTGGCCCCCTTGCCCTTCCTTTCTAGATAGGTCTACAGAGCTATGCAGGTCCAGCTGGCCTGAAACTTGCAGCAGTCCTGCCTCAGCTTCCCAAGTGTGCACACCACCAAGCCTGGTCATCCACTTATATTATTTAGCCTACATTTGTTGACATAGGTGCTAAGTATTGTATCAGGCACTGTGAACAAAGACAACGAATAGGATGCAGTGCCTATCCTATCTGTTCCGCTTCTGTTAACTTTTAAGGACATTACTCTTATTTCTGATTAAAGTTTGCTGTTTAGTTTCTCTACTTACTTTTTTTCCTTCTATCCACAGAGAGGGGAATCTCAAAAAATGTACAAAAATTAGTCAGACTGGCACATTCTCCAGCGAGACTACAGTCTGCTTACAAGGCCCTTTCTTTTTTTCAGTGGGTATTTGGAGCAAAAGTAGAGGCCTGCAGGAAATCATTACTGTTTGACTCTACTTGGTTCCTCGTACAGTTGAGTTTTACCATACATTGACCTTGTTTGGAGTTGAGCGTGGAAATGTGCAGAGAACTTATCTTTTATGTTCGGAGAACTTTATCTTTTATGAAATGTAAAGTCTTCCTTTATATTTTTATATTTTCTTTGAATAATCTTTATATTTTCTTTGAATAACATCCTTTTGGAAACTCAGAGACATGCTATGAATCTTTATTAACCTCTTTTTCACTTGGTCATTTTTGGCTGGGCTCTACCAGTTTCCAATATATGACTGAGTTTGGGGAGGTAATCGGCTTCCTTTTGGATAAAAATTGAAGTGTAAATTGTTGGTATTGACGCTGCTGGAAAAGAGAAGCTGAGCCTGGTGTGTTGGTGCGTTTTGTCATCCCAGCTACTCTGGAGGCTGAAGCAGAGTCACAAGTTGCCAGCCTGCGCAACTAGGTTAAACTGTCTAGGGATGCAGCTCAGCGGTAGAGGGTCTCTGGGCTCAACTTGCTGCCAGAAGAGGTGAAAACAAAGCTGGCAGTAAGTGACTGAGATTTTAAATGAACTGTAGTTTCAGTTGTTGTGCAAAGGAATTTGGAATGTGAATTGCCTACTTCCTTTTAATTGAAATCTCTTACGCATTTGGGTTGGAAATATATAGTACCTTACCATAGGCTAACTGGGGATTGCTTCTTGTCTCCCTGCTGTCTCTTCTTTTCAAAAAGCATTTAGCATCCAGAGATGGGCGTGGTGGTAACGAGTGCTTTCTCCTTTCCCTGCACCCTTGTTCATACTTTCCTCTCTTCAGTTTTCATTCCTTCCATTCCCTCCTTTTCTCCTGGTTTTCTTTTTCCATCAGCCTTTAAAGTCCAGGAGACTCAGGTGAAGTTGTCTTCATAGTTAACTAAAGCTAGTTTGAAATTAGAAACAACTTATTTTTCATACGGTACAGGTTTTTCTTTAAAACATTAGTGACAACATCTTCTAGTGGTGAAATTTGGATTCAGAATATCTAGAATCAGCTTCCACCTCTTCCGTTTACCGAGTGCATGCCTTTGGGAAAGTTCGCTGCTCGTGTGCCTTTTCCCCACAGGTGTGTGAGGGGCAAAACCCCTGTATCTTACGGTCATCACGAGACTTACACGTATTTGCAAAAGTGCTTTGCGCTTAATATGGTGTCAGATAAAGTAACTGCTTATAGTCCTAGCACCTGTAGTGTCATGCCAGCTGGTTATCGACTAGGGAAGAGGCACAGGTGCAGCATCTTCCGTGAGTGCTCATGGCATGCCTTTGAAGTCTCGTGTGCTGTAGTCATGTGTAACAGCCACACGATGACTTCCGAACAGTGGTTAGCCCAAGCGTGGTGGAGTTGGTCTGTACAGGCCTGCCTGTGGCAGAGTATAATTAGACCAATGGAAAAACTTTTACTTTAGTAATAAATTCTGAATGTCAGCTTGCTCCAGAAAAGCTAGTTACACCTTCACAACTTTTGTTGTCCAAGTCTTTGGAATGAATATTCCCCTTGTAAAAAATTTTAGTTCCTGTCCCTAAAGCTTTATTTTACTGAAGTTTTTGAATGACAATAATTGTGGTTTCTCATTTTTATACATTCTGGTATTTGAATTCTTTTTTGTAGTTAGGCAGACAGCAAAGAAAAAGAATTGTGTAATACCTCTTATCTTTTCTTCAGCTTACACTTATTTTTCAAATATTTACTTAGACATATATTAACCTGAAATTGTTTTTATGTTGGATGAAAACTGTTTTAAAAATATTTGACTTTCTGGGCTGGCTAGATAGCTCAGCAAACAAAAGTACTTGCTTAGGCAAATGTGGGGACCAGGTCTGATCCCCAGCATGCCCTGCCAGCCCCTCCTGTGGGGTGCACTGAGACAGCAAATGAGACTGGGCATGGTGCTGCACACCTGTAATCCCAGTGCTTGGGAGGCTGAGAACAGGAGGATCGCTCTGAGTCTGATCGGTGTAGTGAGACCTGCATTACATACCAAAAAAAAATTGACTTTCTATCGTATTTATGGAGTACATGTTAAGCGCTCAGTACAGTGTTAAGAGCTAAAAATATGAGTGAAGATTTCTCTGTATGACTAGAGAGAAATAACAGATTTATGAAGGCTGTGGAAGAACCCATCTGGGGTTATAGCAGAATGAGACTTTGGGAAACTGGTTTCAGAGAAGGGTTCTCTGAGGAAATGATACTTGAATTGAGACATAGACTAAGATTTAAGGATGAAAGGGAGTTTGGCCATGGAGGAAGATTGCAAGCAGTAGGAAAGAGTAGGTTTTGAAGACCAAAGGGAAAAGGTTATTTCTTAAAGAAGAGGCCAGTGTGGTTGGATTATGTACCCCAGGTCTGGGCTTCCCGCTCAGGGCCCCATGTGCTAGGTAAGTGCTCTACCACAAGGAGTGATCCTTGTTTAGTATTGAGGATTGACTCCAGGGAACACTGAGCTTACCTTTTCTCCTCTCTTTAAAATACTGAGACAGGATTCCCAAAGTCGCTCAGGCACTTCTTGGTCCTCCTGCCTCAGCCTTCCATATAGCTGGAATTACAGGTATGTATCGCCATGCCTGGGCCATGGTCTGTTTTCTTTCTTTTCACACTCAATTGCATCTCTGACCCTTTTTTTTTATTTTGAGACAGGGTCTCACCAAGTTGCTGAGCTGCTCATCCTGGTGTTGAGTTTGCCATCCTCCTGTCTCAGGCTCCCAGAGTGCTGGGGTTGCAGGCCTGCGCCGCCGCACCCTGCTCCAGTGGCGCTCTTAATAGTTAACCTGCAGCCTTTATTTCTAAATAGCAAGTGATGGTACTATCTTTGACACGTGGTGCCCCCCAGCCTTGTGCAGCCTGGGTAGTCTCTCAGCCTGATGAGGGAGGGTGGTGTCATGTTCCTCTGTAGTTGGCGAATTCAGCTGCAGCACCCTAGCTAAAAAGTGGCGTGTTGGGACTAGGAATGCATTTTTGAGGCTTATAAATTTTGAATGCTGATTAATTGTCCAGATGTGGGAAAGGTAATAAATGGACAAGATAAACAAGTAGAGCTTAGGGGAATTAACTGTGTAAAACAGTGACTATTGTTAGGGGAGCTGGATGGTTTATGGCTACATTTTATTTTTGTTTTTTTGAGACTAGATCTCACTATATATTTCAGGCTGGGCTTTAACTCACGGTGTAGCCCAGGCTGGCCTTAAACTTGCAGTGATCCTTTTGCATCAGCCTCTTCTGAGTTCTGGGCTACCAGCATTCACTACCACACCCTTCGATGGTTTATGACTTTTTTTTTCCAGAAGCAGGGATTGAACTCAGGCCCTTGTGCTTGCCAGGGAAGCACTTATTCCATTGAGCCATCTCCCAGCCTCGGTTTATGACTCTTAATCTTGCTTAATTATGATGTAGTTCCGAAGTCAGTGCCTGCTTACCACATTTTGAGTGTGTAGCTGCTGTCTAAAAGAGACGCCTTTAATTCAGGCTCCTAATAACTGCCAAGAGTTAGCAACGAGGGTAACTTGTTGGAGATGTAACTAATTTACCCTGTTCAGTAACATGCCTATGGTGTTTGTCTTAAGAGAGGATGGCAGGTATTCTGAGTTCTCCCAGAAAAAGGAGGACCTTGGCCCTTCCTGTATTGTTAAGTGAATCATGTGTATAGTGTTCAGTAACCTTCAATCACCTTTGGGAAGGCATGCCAACAGATATAGTTAGAACTTCATGGTTTAGTGCTGAGTTGTTGTCACTGCTTGGAAATGTTTCCTGAGTCTTTTTCAGGGTGGGGTGTGCAGGAAAATGACATATAGGAAATGTATAGTGGACGAACGCCTCAGGTAATTGGTAGCTTGTTACACCAGGTTTTGCCTTGCCTTTTGGTTCATTTGTGTCAGCAGGAGAGTTTGGTTGGCTGCTTAGGTGCTAGAGAGAGGTAAATGAAGAGAACAGCATTATTTATTGAATGCCTAAGATGTAGCTGTTTTATATAAATTGATGTTGTATCATAAAAACCTATGAGGTATATAGTATTACTTTTATTTTTTACCCTACTACTGGGGATACAAAATTTTTGCAAAAACAAATGCATAGATTTCTGACAACTTCTTGCTTCCTGTAATGACACATTCATAAGAAATAGTGATAATACTGTATGATAAATTAATGAGTGCTGGTTATGTTCTAGCACAGGAAATACCAAGCGTGAGCGAAGGAGGCGAGGTCTCCATCCTCAAGAGGAGGTGTAGAGGACCTTGTAAGGGGACATAGGTGCATATTTTAATGAAGCCTATTTTTATTTCAGAAGATTCCCCCAGGACCATTGCTCTGATTTATTGCAGGGATAATATAAAACATTCGGAATATTACTTTTGGCTAGTGCTGAATTCTAGAGCCAGACTTGCTAGTGCATACTGTAGTCCCTGCACACTGGGAGGCTGAGGCAGAGGGATGGCAAATTGGGAGACTGTCTCAAAAAAGCCTAGGGATGTGGTTCAGTGCAAAGGCCCCGAGTTAATCCCCAATACTGCAAAAATCAAAGCAAAACTACAACAGACTTCTGGAAGTAATTTCTGTAGAAAGTTCATAAGCATACCAGTCATGAGATGAAAACATTGTAATGTGGGTTTAGGAATCATGTGGCACATGGTAGGCATTCATGTATTTGTTATGTGAATGAGCAGGCAAGTACTTAAGTGACCCACTTACCTGAAATTTGAATTCCAGGTCTGTTGTTACTTTGTGATATTAGACAAATCAGCCCCTTATGAGTTATATTTCCTCTTCTAATGAAAAAGACAGTGCTGACGGTGCCTTCCTGTGAAATCAAATGAGACAGTGTGTGAGACAATGTATTTGGCATGGTCTTGGCTTGCAGTAGATACTCAAATATTGCTGCTGCTATTATCATTATTAAGCTAATAAACCATTTAGGTACCAGTGACATGCTGTACTGTTTAAATGTGACTCATGTGCTGGCCACTTTTCTTTGGGAACACTGGTGTAGTCTTAGCTATAATTTGAACAGAGCTGAGGGTGGATCCAGGGAGTATTTCATTTCCCAGTGCCTGTGTTCCTATGGGAAATGTTTTGATTACTTCTAATCTACTTCTTTCTGGACTCAGATACCTCATTTACTTCTTGTATTTCTAGGTGAGCAGTAGAAAGGTGCCCCAAAGAATGTTCATGGCTCAAGAGCCAACAGTCAGTTCATAATAGAAATAAACAATGGTGTTTGTGAGGTAATTTCTCTTATTAGTTGCTCTTAAAATATAAAAGTTCTGTTTCTTGAATATAAACTGGTCAAGAGTTAAGATACAGATTGAATAAAAATTTATCCTTTTGTCTACAGAGTTTAAGAAAAAGATATATACAATGGACATGCCCATCTCTAGTGTTCTAGTATAGTTCTAATTTTAGGTAATAGACTTCAGAGAGGATAGTATGTTAAACAGAGAGCCAAGTAGATTTTTTTGGGGGGGCCGAACTGGGGATTGAACTCAGGCCCTTGCATTTGCATGCCAAGTAGATTTAAAATTCATGTTTTTATAAAATTTCTCTTAAGTAATTTTTAACACAGATTTTAGGAATAACATCAGAATTTGATTTTGAAAATATCATTATCATAGTTATACAGTGTAGAGTTAAATGACACGTGATATAGTACTAATTTTTCCAAAGGTCATGGATAAGAGACAGGAGTTTTCACATGTGCTCCTTTCCAAATATTGTCTGCATCTGACCCAATGGCCCAATTAGAGAAAAGGTTTCTTAAATCATGATGTTATCAAAACTTGTTAGACAGGTTATGGTTAATGTTAACTTTCTAACTCGTGTTGGATATCTACATTAAAACTTTGGTCCCACAATATGAGTGAAGTGCTGTTGTTGAATGTATTTATTAACCAAATCTGAAAACAAATAAGTAGTTCTTTTTTTGAAGATAATTTTTTGCATGAACTTTCCCCCCTTCAGGGTTTGACACTGTAGATGATTTTTTAGTGAGTGGTAATTCGTTTGTGTAACTTTTATTTAAAGAGTCCAAGGTATGATTTCATAGTGAAAGCCATGCGTTTGCAAGTCTCCGCTCTTGTCCTTGTACTGTCTGTGATCTTCGTGGATAAATCACCAGGCTGCTCGCTTTAGTCGTGTGTTGGTTATAATGGCAGTAACATCCGCCATGCCCGTCTCGGAGCCCTAGTGTGAGTGTTCCCTTGTGAGGAGAGCCAGTTGCTGCAGGAGCTATGCTGTAGCGTTTGACACCAGTGACTCAAGACAGCGAGCACTTGGTGTACAACTGACGAGTTGGAGCAACTGCAGTAGACTTGTAGGAGATTAATTATAAGTTTAGCTTGGCTGAGAGTGCGGTAGGTGTTACTGTCAGCAGAAAACAGGTAAAAAACTCGAGAATGAAAGCAGAGTCATAGGTAGCAGTAGTATGGAAAATAGGCCCTGATACAAAGTAATGTAGGCCCCTTTCTTGACTTTCTTCTCTTGCCATGCATGGGTACATAATTTTACCAGTGATCAAGTAGCTCATGAAATATTGCAACTAGTTGGTATTTCTGTGTCAGTTATACTGTGAAAAATGGTGACACTTACTTGAGAAGCCAAAACAGACTATCATTTGGTCAGGCTCATTGCAGTTTCAGCATGCTTCACAAGGCTTAAAGTTGCTGTCCAAACTGTGGTGGAGATTCTGGTTTCTAGTGGAGTAAGTGTAAAGTCACACTTATAGTGACATAAATTTCTTAAATTATGGAATTTGTTGTTTGGGCTTGCTAGTTAACTAGACCTTTACTTAGTATTTACTAGGAAAGAGGACAACTAGAGCACTGGAAGAACTTCATGGTAGTCTTCCTTAGTTCATGTCCAGAGACTTTTCATGATTAAAAAACTAGTTGGGTGTCAGTAGTACACACCCCATGACCCTGCATCTTGGAGGCTAAGGTAGGAGAGTGGCAAATTTGAGTCCAGGTCAGGCAATTAACAAGACTCTGTTTTAAAATAAAATTTAAAAAACGCTGGATATGTAGCTCAGTGACTCCAGAACCAAAGCAAACCAGAGCCAGGTGTGGTTCTTGCCTGCAGTCACAGCTATTCAAGGAAGGAGGGAGGGAAGGAGTGGGGGGAGAGAGAGACAGACAGACACAGAGACAGAGACAGAGAGAGATGGTTGGCTATTTTATAAAGTTATATAAATGAAATGTTTGAGATTTTGAACTGTCAAATAGAATTAGTTGAAATAGGAAATAAAGATAGTAATGAGGCAGCTTTTCAAACAATCTAGACTAAGGAAGTGGTGGAGATGGGGGAAAGGAATAAATTTGAGAGTTATTTGGGAGGTAAAAATCACTCATCTTGGTGACAGGTTCAATTTGGAGAGTGTGATGAGGGGGTTGTTTGTCAAAGATAGTTCTGCAGATTCTGGTGTGCATAATTGGATGGATGTTGGTTTTCTGCCAGTCACTGAGCTGGAGGCCACTAGGAGAGAACCTGAGTGGGTAGGAAGGAGGATGCGAGAGTGTAGTGAGTTTGTTTGGGACATGTTGTATTTAAAATGCCTCTCCAGTATCTTAACTAGAAATACCAAGTCCTCACTTGGGTAAGTGGTGCTAGAGGAAAGGTCTGAGTTTTGGGAGACACTGATATCTTCATGATAATTGGAATAATAAGAATTGATAAGTTATATAGTAAGAAGAGAAGAAGATTTAGGATTGAGTGTTGAGAAACACTGACATTTTGGATTGGTTGGAAGAAATTAAGACCCTCAAGATTGAGAAGAAGCATTTTACAAATGAGTGAATTTCTGAAAGGCCAAGTAGAGAGAATGATAGTGTGTCTGTTCTCCCGAAAGCCGAAGGTGGGCTTGTATCCATTGGGTCTTGATGCACATTGATCATAGAGAACCTCATGTAAAATTTCTGCAGTGGGATGCAAACCAAATTGATGTGGGCCGAAAACTAGGTAGTGGTGAATAAAGGGAAGCGGTAGGGTGCAGATTACTCTTTAAAAAGCTAGAATAAGAAAGGAGATGAAGACATCCAGATACTGACTGAGTGAATAAATGTACACCCTAAGCGTTTTAAAGAAAAGTTAAAGCACAGATTAACTGGGTTGTTTCTGAGACTAATGGGTAGAAGGCCTGTTGTCATGATCTCCTGTGATGCCTGGACAGAAAAAGGATGAGCCCTACTGGAGAGGATGGGCAGCAGAGGAACAGCAGTTATGGAAAGCACACTGCTGAGAGCAGTTGATTATTTGATACGTTGTTTTTCAAAGTTCCTGTCACCAGTGCGAGCGAGCGGTAAGAAGAGGTTGAGACTTGGAGCATGGCGTTCAGAATTTCAAATTCTGCTTTGCTGTTTGCCTTGCTTCAGTCACACAGTTGGTTGTATAGTCTTGCTGAACGGCACTGTCATCGTTTACATAATGGAGAGCGTAGTGTGTGTGTCACAGATGGATCTGTTAGGATTAAATGAGCATAAAGCACCTGGTCAACAAGCCAGCATTTGTCCTTTTTCTTCTTCCCATTGTATGGTGTAGCTGAAGCATTGACTCTGTGCTTGCCCCTAAAGAATGTTTGTAGGATTTCTTCCTTTAGCTTAACTTCTATATAAAGTAACTTGGGTGGGAACATGTATTTTTTGAAAAAATGGATATATGATTTGCTATTACAATAATCATAACCACTAAAAAAAGAATTTTGCCAAACTTTCTTGGCTTGTATGCCTTGTTTGTGTGCCTTTTAAAATTTTTTTGTGTGTTCTAAGCAAAGCATACTAATTTAGATATGGCAATTTGGTGACTTCCTGACAAAGTAAGTTTCTGTGTTTTCCTTTTGAGACACTAAGGTTAGGATAACTTTATTTTAGTATCTGCACTCTTGCCCTTCAGCATAATTTCAGACTAGACATCATGAATCCACCTAAATATTTTAAAGATTTAAAGTAAGTTTTTATTTTGGGGGTGGTACAAACTCTTGAGTCAGGATGTGAGATTTCAGGTCTGGATTTTGTTTATTTAAAATTTTTTATGTATTTCTTTTTTGTTTTTGCAGATTTGAAGATTGAACTCAGTAGCTAAACGCTCTGCTCTGAGCTGTTAACTCAAGCCCTTTTGGTGGATTCTTGACTTTTTTTCTTGCACATCTTGAGCATTAAGATGCTTAGTCCCCGGCATCTCTAGAAGAGGCCTGGCTTTATTTGAGTCAATATAGTAGTCTGTGTGGTGGCACATACCTGTAATCCCAGCATTTGGGAGGCTGAGAGAAGAGGATTGCAGGTAGGAATTCAGAAAAAAGCAAAGGGCTGCTGATGTAGACCAGTGTGAAGGCCCTGGGCTCACTCCCCTTGGTGTCAATACAGTACTAAGCACATTCGGTGTCCTTTGGAATATAGGCTTTTCTATAGAATGGGAAGTTGTTACTTCTTGCCCAGCTGAAGGTAAGGGAGACATCATTTAGTTAAGGGAATTTTGTGGGTGGGATTACTGAAACTGGTAGTCCCATTGTTCATTCAGAGAGAGAGAGGTAACCAGGTCTTCTTACCCAAATACAGGATGAATACAGGCTAAGCTTGTTTTGCAGGCTTAAGTAATATGTATATAGATCACAACTTTAAGCTAGAAAGTAAATACAAACTGTGTGGAAACTTTTTTTTAAGAGGGGAGCCTTACCCATCTGAAGAATTCACTATCTGCATTGTCTTATAAAATTTGATTATTGACAAGTCGTGGGAGAGACACAACTTAAATATATATAGTTCACATATAATAGCATGATTCTACATGATTGTTACAGATTTTCCAAGTTAAAAATTACTTTTGCAGGCCGGCCAGATAGCTCAGCGGATGAAAGTGCCTGCTTAGGCAGATGCGGGGGCTGGGGGTTCGATCTCCAGTGTCCTGTGCCAGCCCACCCCTGGGGCATGCTGAGACGGCAGGCAGTTGGCACTGGGCATGGTGATGCGTGCCTGTAATGCCAGCGCTTGGGAGGCTGAAAACAGGTCACTGTGAGGCCGATCTATGGAGTGAGACCCTGTAGACCCTGTACTAAATTAAAAAAATTACTTTTGCAAGCCCTGTGTGAGTCATAACAATATGCAATGTATTAATCATTGTTACCCTATCATATATATATACATATGCATATACATATATACACGTATATATGTATATGTGTATGTATGTATATGCTACCACGCCCAGTGTCAGTGTCATTTGCTGTCTCAGCGTGCCCCGGGGCCAGGGCCAGCACAGCTAGCACGGCAGGCTGGGGATCAAGCCCCGGCCCCTGTAGGCCCCTGCATCTGGCCAAACAGGCACTTTAGTCTGCTGAGGTATTTGGCCAGCCCCCTCCTATCATACTGTTTTGGAATTTTGTTTTCTGTGTTTTTTTGTTTTTGTTTTTGTCTCTTTAAAATAAAAAAAAAAAATTACTTGATTACCAAGCTTTCTAGAATTAACTCATAATAAATTTGTAAACTCTCAAAAGCCCATAAAAGAAAATAAATGTTACTAGTAATCTTAGAATCAACCTGAGATGACCCTTTTTAACATTTTGGTTGTGTATCTTTCCCATGATTTTTGTTCGTTTGTTCTGAGACATACATATATTCTTTATAATTTTTTGAGATGTGCTTTTGTTGTATTGATCAGCCTGGTCCTAAAAACTTCTGGGCTCAAGCAATCTTCCTGCCTTTGCCTCCTAAATAGGAGGGCTAGAGGTGTGCTCTGCCGTGCCCAGTGTATAGCCTTTGTAAAAATTAAGCATAGGTTTCTACCACATTTTCAGGGTTCTTATGGTATATTTCATTGCGTATATTTGGCCTAAGCCACTTTACCTCCAGTTTGAGCATTCAGATTGTTTGCAGTTGTGCTGGGGTGCTTCTTGCGACATCCTTGTAGAAACTGTGGAAACGATAGTTTCCCACCCTTCCCAGACCATCCCAGTTCATAGCCTTGTCTCTCTTCTAATCCTTCTTTTGTAACAAGATCATATCAGGTGGACAAGCTATGCTTCAGCTTTTGGACTTTCAGACAGTGAACATGCTGGTTTCTGTGAATTCAAGGATTAAAGAAACACATTATAAAGAAACACATAGTTACAATATGTGAAGTAAGTATTGTGATGGATTGTGTATGTGTCAGGGCCATGAGAGTTTGACGGGACAGCAGAGAAAAAAGCTTAGTGAATAGGCATTTGTTGAAAACTATTAGTATGCTGGGTGCTACATTAGACACATTACTAGGTTTTCAGTTTACGACAGTTCAGAGAGGTGTGTAAAAATGCTACTAGATGAGGACACTGAGCTCAGACAAGTGACACGTGCTCAGGTTCACTGAGGAGTAACTGGGACAACGTCAGGTATGTGTGACTGTCCAGTCTGCCCAGGACCCCGCCCTGCCACATAAAAGGATGGCTTCTAGGAGTGGCTTAATGGATGGTGGGATGATAAGTCAGCCTTTGTTAGGTGGAGGGAGTAGGGCCACTGTGTATATGTCCACAGAGTGGAAAGTGGTAATGGCACTAAAAAAGCGAGGTAACTTACACCAAGGTGCAGTATTCTTGTTTAAATTCGCACAGCAAAATGCACTCTTGGTATTCAATTCTATGAGTTTAGACAATTTAGAACTTAGTCATTTAATTATAACACAGTCAAGATACAGAACTGCCCAATTACTTTCCAGGGTTGGCCTGTTATTCTCATATGCTTCTGCTGTGTAATGAACTCCTCCCACCATCCTCCTCCTCTGGGAACTACTGATCTGTTTTTTCCTCCTATAATGTCATATAAATGGAATGTCCTATAAATGAAATCATGGAGTATATAGCCCTTTGAGTCTGATCTCTTTCACTTACTAATGCATTTCTGATTAGGGCTACAATTTATGATAGAAATATTACTGAATATCTTTGGTATTCATTCCTCAGTTGATGGGCATTTGGGCTGTTTCCAGTTTAGCTAGTACAGATTGCACTGCTAGAAACAGGTGTACATATGTATGTGGGTGCACGTAGAACGCTAGGTATGATGCTTTTACTTCTTCTGGGAAGATACCCAGAAGGGGAAGAGCTGGGCCAAAGGGGACTGCTAACCCTATTTTTTGAGGAATCTCCACACTGATTTCCACAGTGGTTGTATCAGTCCACACTCCCACCAACAGTGGAGAAGGGCTCCCTTTTCCCATAGCCCTGCCAGCTTGTATTATTGGTTTATTGATGATATCTCTTCCATATAGACGAGATCGGGCGCGTTCAGGGTGGTATGGCCGTAGACATCTCTTCCATATAGAAATCTGCATGGAAATTTTGCTGCTGATTATGTTTGTCAGCTTGAAAAGAGAACAGCAGTTATGAAGGAAGGGAAGCCGTGAATGTTGTTCTGAGCCAGATGGCACTGTTCAGTGTGCCTTTCTGGGAAGGAAACAAGAGGTGACAACCTGTTGACTTTTTTTGTTACTATGTAAATAAGTAGGTTAACATGTGCATGCCTGTGCAGAAATCTCGAAAGAGTTCATGTAAGGTAACAGTTTGGGAGGGAGGGTTGGTTTGTTTCGAGGTACTGGGGTTGAGCTGAGAACCTTCCCCATGATAGGCAAATTGCTGTGCTACTGAGGTTCATCCCCAGCCCCAGCTCTAGACTGACTGATTGATTGATTGATTTATACCAGGGATCAACTCAGGGCCTTGCACTTGCCAGGCAGGTGCCTATGCCGCTGAGCTGTATCCCTGGATTTTAATAAACTGTTTATAAATATATTCATAAATTTATTTTAGGTGTCTTTTAACACTTGGAATGTCTTCTAAGGTTGAAGCTTTTGCTTCAAAATCATAAAACATAAAACACTTTCTCTGGTAAAAGACACATAGTGAAGATGCTTTTTCTCCTTTTTGTCTCAAATAAAAAAAAAAAAAAAAAGACCTGAGTACTTTTCATAATAGAACAATATAGAGATGGTGGTCGTAAGCCACCACAGCGAGGTGTCTCTGAGAGGCGAGAATCCCCGTTCTCTGCGTTCTTGTCTGTGGATGCTCCTGTGTGGACTCTGCACCACCAGCCGCGGTGCCCGCAGGTGCCGGGCCCTCCTGCTGGCCTACGTGCTGTCCCTTTCCCGCCTCTGCCTTGCAAACTCATTAGTTTATCTAGACTGAAGATCTTCATGCTGTCATTTTGCCTTCTCTATTTATATCTTTTCCTTATTAGCCTCTGCCCTATTTTAATCAGATCTGCCTGATTTTTTTGTCTGAGGTCACAGCCGAGTGTGGTGTTGCATGCCTGTAATCCTAGCACTTGGAAGGCTGAGGCAGGAGGCTTGTCTCACGTTTAGGACCAGCCTGGGCTACAAACTGAGCTCAAGGCCAACCTGAGCTGCATAGTGAGACCCTGTCCCAAAAAGGCAAAAGAAAAGGAAAGAAGAAAAAAAAAAAGATCAAGTTCACTTACTAATCCTTAATTCATGCCAAATTCCATTTTCATGGAGTTGTTTTGAATGGTTTTTCTACTTAACTAAAACTTCCATTTGCCTTGTTTTCCTCATTTAGCAAATGATAGTGTCTCCACTTTTGTTTGGAAGACTTTAGGGTTGTATAAGTGCAGATTGAAGTCCCGGATGTACCACCTAACACTAAGGCTGATAGTCACTGTATGTTCGAGTTTTGCCTGCCTCCCATCTCTGTGTCCTGACCCCTCCCAAGGGCCTGCCTCTGGTCTTGCAGGTGAAAAGCTTGCGGGCGGGTAGGACCCAGCTCCTCCAGCACCATCTGCTGTCTGCGCTGAGTGATCAGGGGTAATGTGGAACTAGTTGTTACATATTTTAAATTTCACCCTTGCTCTTTCTTATTTCTGAGTCAGTGTGATCTTTTATTTTCTTTTTTCCATTCCTTGATCTTTAAGATGGGGATACTAATACAGTACTTGTTTTGCAGGGTGATTCTTTGTACACTCATCAAGTATTTGTTGAAGGCCTGCCTATTCTAGGCATCAGCGTAGGTGCTTGGAATATCTGTGTCATTTTGGAGTGTGCTCTAATGTTGTGAGGGTTAAATGAAAATTTGTGTTCCATGCTCAGTGCTGGGGCGTTGGCACAGAGGTCCTCCCAGTATCTCAGATCACTTTCTTGCCCCATACCCTGCCGTTTTCATCAAGGCTACAAGGCCTGGGAGTTGGGCCAAGGGGTGAAAAGCTTCATATTTGATTCACGTAGCCGAGCAGTATGTCAGGTCCTGAATCCTCGGGAGGACTGTTACTGAAGGGGCAAAAAGTTGGGACACGGAGCAGTGTCAGATGAGGTGGAGTTCAGCAGAAAGGACCCCCTTAGGATGCTTTGGAAATGTTCCTCTTCACTTTGCCTGCCACTGTTCTTTAATGCTCTTCATCCTGCTTTCCTAAGGCAAGTGGAGCTCCCTTAATCTGAAAGCCATTTGTGGCATTTTGAATTTTCAGATTAGGGATATCTGGTAAAACCTGAAATGTTTTGAAAAAGTGGGAAGTGGAAATGGAAGTCAAGAGAGTCACTTCAGTAACTTCTATATTTTGATTTTGTTCTTTTCAAAAGGTGAATTTGCTTTGCTCTTGCCTTTGCATAGAAGAGATTGTTTATACTTAAGTTTTTTCTCTCTAAAATGTGTTCAAGATTTATTTCATTGAAATACTTCATAACAGCACATTTTTAAGGCTGGATATACTATATATAAAACAGGAAGGAAGATTTTAGTGAATTGGAGACTACAGTAGACACATACACATATGTATTGTTCCAGGTATTCTTTTATCTATCTTCCTCAATATGTCTTAGAAGAAATGCACCAAGACAGACATACAACAGATAAGAACTGTGTGTAGCAAAAATGAAATAGGTGATGCTGACAGTGGGGAATCCTGACAGAAAACAGCTGACACACTCAAACTAATTTGAGGAGGATTAGAGCTAGTTACAAATATGAGGTCAGAGTTTAGAAATACCGGAAAGAATAGTATAGTTTCCTGGATTAACAATTAAGAGGATGCAAGGCCAGGGGGAGATGGCTCAGTAGAATAAGCGCTTCCCTGGCAAGTGCAAGGGCCTGAGTTCCATCCCCGGTTCTGCAAAACAAACAAACAAACAAACAAACAAACAAACAAACCAGAAAAACCAAAACCACCACCACCACAAAAAACCCAAGAGGATGGGAGATACTGCTCCGAGGCACAAGGGGCAAAGGAAAAGAGTAGCTAGTGGAACTCCCAAAAGCGGTTGTGTGGAGAAAGCCCCCTGCTGGCAGTGCTGCCTCTGGTAAATTAAAACTCAACAGTAAGGCCAGCCAAATAGCTCAGCTGATTCAAGCACCTGCAGGCAGGTGCAGGGGCCGGGATTCGATCCCAGGCCTAACCCCAGGGCCTGCTGAGACAATTGAGACTGGGCGTGGTGGCACGCACCTGTATTCCCAGCTCTTGGGAGGCTGTAAACAAGGCGGATCACTACAAGTCTGATCTAGTAGTGAGACCCTGAGCACCCTGTAGACCCTTCTCTAAAAAAATACAAAATACCAAAAAACCCACAGTGACTTTGCTGGAAGGCCACCAAGGAAGTAAGTGCCCTTGCTGTCCTTTGGCCTCTCCCACTGCTGCCCATTGCCTGCATTAGCCAGAGGGACCTGGAAGGCAGTGAGCGAGCCCTGGAATGTGTAAGCCATGCTCTTGGTCCACCTGCTGAGAGCAGAAGGGTGGAGAGTGCACTGGGAGGCCATCTACAGACTTAGCGTGCGCTAAACTAAAATCAGAATGGATCAGACATCTAAACAGGAAACCAAATACTTAATCTCCTGGAAGACAGTAGATAAAACTCTTTGAAGACCTAAGTGTAGGCACAGACTTCATGAACAAGAGCCCGATTGTACAGGAAATATTAAAAAGAACCCAAAACTGGGCTCTCATCTTACTAAAAGGCCTTTGCACAGTGACAGAAACTGCTAACAGGGTCAAGAGGCAACCCACAGAATGGAAAAAAAACATTTCATTATTCCACGGACAAAGGACTGATATCTTGAATATATAAAGAACTCAGAACCCCCAAGCTTTTAAAGACCTTATCCAAAAATGGGCATCTGAAATGAATAGACACTTCTCAGATGAAATACAGACAAATAAATATATGACAAAATTTGCTGATCATTCAAGAGATACAAATTAAAGCAACAGTGAAATTCCATCTCCAGAAAACAATGGCCATCATCGAGAAACCAAACAATAACAAATGCTGGTGAGGCTCTGGGGCAAAAAGATCCCTTCACTGTTGGAGTGTGATTGGTACAACCAGTATGGAACGCAGCGTGGAGATTCAGAAAACTCAGAGGCTTCCTTCAACTCGGGTATCTCCCTTCTAGGCATCTTCCTTAAAGAGTTAAAAGCATGATACCACAGTAATTAATACATGCATACCCTTATTTATAGCAGCCCAGTTTATGGTAACTAAATCTTGGAAACAGCCTAAATGCCCATCAATGGATGAATAAAGAAAATGTGGTTTTTATATACAATGGAGAAATCTTTATTCTGCCATAAAGATGGATTCATTTGAGACATTTTTAGGTAAAGACATGTGCCCTGTGACCATACTTTTAAGTGAAATAAATTGGACCCCTATGTTTACATACCACATAGGTTCTCTGTGAGAAACCAAAAATTAAATAAGTAGCAAAACTGATAGATATTGGAAAATAGAAAATGTTCAAATGGGAAGGGGAACAAGGGAGGGAGCAGGGGAAGGAAGAGAAAAGGGAAAAATAGAGTAAAAGGGAAAAATGGAAATAGCATTTGTAAATGAGGGGTAGAAGTGTTGAAGGGTGGGAAGGGAAATGGGCAAAAAAGGAGTCAAGGTCATGTGTAGGTACAAAGTATGTTAAATGTGATCATTATGCATGTGAAAAGGACTAATAAAATTCTAAAAATAGAACATTGCTTTCTGATAGCAATATGCATACAGGAACTATTGTAAATCTGTTGTGACAGATGAAAGTTCAATATGAGATTATTGCAGATTATTGTATATATGTATTTTTAGTGAATTTGATACAGGGTCTCACTACACAGCTCAGACTCATAGTGATCCTCCTGTTTTCATCCCCCCCAGTGCTGGGATTACAGGTGTACACCACCACACCTCATCTCTCTGGATGGCTCAGCCCACCCTGGGGGTGGGGCTGGAACACCATGTTTGGCAGGGGATTGAACCCCAGTCCCTGTGCTTGCCGGAGCAGGTGCTTAGTCCACTGAGCTATCTCACCAGCCCTATTGTATAATTTTAAATTAGTTCTCTTAAGGAAATCTTAATTCCAATTATCCTAGAATTATAGTTAGAGTAAAAATGTATTATGTCTTTTTTTTTTTTTTTTCCCTCCAGTACCAGGGATCAAACTCAGGACCTTGCACGTGCCAGGCAGGCATTTATGCCATTGAGCTATCTCCCTGGTGTTTATCATGTCCTTTAGATATTAAGAAGGACTGGTGCTTATGCTCAGTGGCATAAGCATCTGCCTGGCTGTTGTAACATCCTGAGTTCGATCCCTGGTACTGCCAAAAAAACAAAAAACAAAGGATTATAACTATCCTGTGAAAGTTTTCATGATGAGAACTTTCCTATAATACTAATTTTAACATGAAACTCTTTTCTACCCTAAAGTGTTACTATTACAGATCTCTATAGAAGATAAAAAAATATGCTATTTTTTTAGAATATTCTCTTTGGGGATTAGAGGCATCTGTTTATAGGGATGCCTATACTCCTCTGCCCGTGTGTGTGTGTGTGTGTGTGTGTGTGTGTGTGTGTGTGTGTGTGTTATACATATGATCAACAGAGGACATCATTGTGACATGCATATTTAACCTGAAGAAAACAATGCTTAGGTAATGACAATCTAGTATGGAAGCTCAGCCTTGATGTGTCTTCATAAAGCTGCAGTTGATGTGTTAGTGGACATGGTATAATGATTAGAAGTCACTAATGATGGTCTTTTTTTCTTAGACGTCATTAGCATTTAACAGCCTACATTTACCTAGATCAATAGTGGCAGGTTGTTCGTTACCATTGAGAGCTCTTAAAGGCTTGCCATTACTGACTTAGCTGGGAATTAGATACTTCAAGCTTTGGTTTTTGTATCACAACATTGTCCTTTTTTATTCATGCTTTTATTTACGGGATGTAAACTGCTGATGGATATAGTCACTTTTCCTGCCTTTTGAAGGGTGTAATCAGCCACCATTCTTCATCTTTTTCCTACCCTGTCTTTGATCTCATTATGGATTTTAGTCCTTGACTTACTGCTCTTTGATATTTTTTACTCTTTCTCTAAGAATGGTTTCATTCTTTTGGCTTCAGCTATACTTCTAATGCTAACAACTTAACCTGTCTTTTTACTTGTAACCTTTGCCCTAAATTTTATTCATTTAGTCACTCACTACATTTTTTATTCAGATCTAATTTTGTGCATGATGCAAAGGATACAGCAATAATAAAATAGATATTAAGAAGGACTGGTGCTGGGAATATAGCTCAGTGGCATAAGCATCTGCCTGGCAAGTGCAGCGTCCTGAGTTTGATCCCTGGTACTGCCAAAAAAACAAAACAAAACAAAAAAAAAACCCAAAACAAGGACTGTAACTATCCTGTGTAAGTTTTCATGATGAGAACCTTCATATAATACTAATTTTAACATGAAACTCTTTTCTACCCTATAGTGTTACTATTACAGATCTCTATAAAAGATAAAGAATATGCTGAAGGAATATTCTCTTTGGGGAGTAGAGGCATCTGTTTATAGGGATGGCGATACCCCTCTAACCTATACCTCCACTCTCAGAGGTGCTGACAGATGTGTAGAAAGCAATTTGAAATCTGTCTTAAAGACTTCCGTACTGGATGCCAAGGAGTGTAAGAAGGGCTGCCTGACCTGGACTTGGAGGAGAAATCCGAGGAAGCCTCTCTTCACCACAAGCCTGAGCAAATACGAAGGCTGCGAGGGTTTTAATGTAGTAGTGTGAGCAGTCGTCGGTGTTTCACGTGATTGAGCTCTGAGGTCCGCACGGGGCGGCGTGGAAGATGAGGCAAGGCGCTTGGGCAGAGGTGCCCAGCTTCCCAGGAGCCAGCATTTTCAGGACTGAGCGAATAGCTCGCTCTTGCAGCTTCACCTTTCTATAATTGGGACAGTTCTTCTTTGTGTCACACTCTGAAATGTCGTCTTCAGGTTTGCCTCAGCAGTTGTGACCAGTATCTGAGTAGTGTCATTTCAAAAGTCTTCATTCCTCTGCATAGTTTGGTGTGTTGACTGTCGGCATACTAACTGATTTCTGGCCCAGTTCAAAACTGGATTGAATATTTCCTTTTCTTCTCTCTTTTGGAAGTTAATATCTAAAATTTCGTTGTATTATGTTGCTGACCAGAGCAAGATGGTGACACTTTATTTCTTACAAGATAAATTACTGGGACCGGGGTGTAGCTCAGTGGCGCAGGGACTGCCTGGCAAGTGTGAGATCCTGAGTTTAAATCCCCCTAGCAAAAAACAAAGGTAATTTTTTCTGGAGGTCAGTGGTTTTAAACTCATAATCCTTTAATAAACATGCCAAACTCATACCTCCTTACTCCCATTGAAAACCACAAAGTTGGAGAGTGCAGAGACAAGTTGCAGCGAGGATAGTGGTCTGCTTGAGTTCTTATTTTGAGCAGACCATATATTTTACTGCAGAAGCCTTTTAAAGGACAAGGCCCACTCCCTCCGGCCCAGTGCTGTCTGGCTGGCTGCAGCTCTAACCTGCTGCTCGGGCAGATGCTTGTGTCCGCGGGAGGAGATCCGCCCACTGGCTGGAGCCAGCCTGTGCAGGAGTGCTGGTTCTAGCACCTCAGCACTTTTCTTAGTTTCTCTAAACTTAAATAATAACTTTAGCAAAAATGAGCGTTCTGGTTAAAGGTCAGGGCTGAGTTGATGTGCGTAGCCTGTGCCTGGCGTGTGCGAGCATGCAGTGCGTGTTGGCTGTGACATTCCCTCTGGCTTCTGTGGTGCAGTTGTCACGCTGCCCTTGCATCCTCGGCCACCGAGAGCTCTCCTGCGTCCTGCCCTGTTGCCTGGGCTTTTCCTGCTGTTTCAGGTTCGGCTCGGTTGATTCTCCTTTATTAGACTTTTATAATGCTATCAATTTACATTGACTTCTGAATCCCTTATAGGTTCTTGTATGCCTTTTGAATAGTCATATTTCTGGTTTTTATTTTGTATTCTGCCTTTAATAGTATTTCTTTCGAAACACTACATATAATTAAAAATATTGGTGAAAGTATCACAATCAGATACAGAAGAGTTTAATCTTTCCCCCTAAGACAGGTGCGCATGTGCACACGTGCACACACACACACAGACACACACACACACATAATTTCTTTTTAAACTGGGAATCAAACCCAGGACTTCCTCCATGTCACAGAAGCACTATACCACCAAGCTACCTATTATTGGTATTTATTTGAAAACAAGTTATCGAGTGTGCATCCTGCTTTTATACCTTCACCTTCAGGTCTTAAATGTAGTATCTGGTTCACAGTGGTTTGCTTCCCCCTGTATAGTTTAGCTTGGTACTGGGTATTCAACGAGTAGATGCTTAGATGTTTGACTTTTACAAAGCAAAGCCTAGAGCAAGTTAAATTTGAATATATCAAGAAGCTGGTGCATTGGGCACCACTATAGTCGGCTCTGTGGGAACCTGAGGCATGAGGGTCCTGAGTTCACTAGCCTTGGCAACATAGTGAAACCCTGTTTCCAAAACAAAACAAACACAACACAACACAACACAAACACAACCACAAAGAGGCTGCTGTATTATTTAACTTTGGTCTTTCAGGGTCTTATTTAGGTGGAAGTTTTCAAGAGTAATTATTCCCTTATAACTCATTAAAGTGGTTTTGGGAGGTTTGCCAAGGCTAATAAAACTCATTTGTTGTCTTTGGAAAACAAAGGATATGTTCTTTTCTTTCTGTTTTTATTATTTATACTTAAAGTTTCTAATTTTCTTTTAGCTATTAGTTTAAGTTCTTATGTCAAGCAAATTCTGATAGTTACTTAACTACATTTGACTGTTATGCTATTATTAAATTTATTTGTAGACCTTTGCCTTTTTGTATTTAAGATATTAAGCAGGTCAGTTAAATATGATTTAGCTATAAAATATAAGACATAAGATCTTGTTTTTTCAGCATTAATTTTCCTGGGGTCAACTTTGCTGTCTTCCCTGGGAGTTTCTTTTATTGATTGTCTCTAAAATCAGAGGTCAATGCAAGTAAAGTAATTTATTCTTAAATGCGGCATGGTTTCCTTAGCTTTTACTTTTGGTTATTATGGAGTATGTAGACTTCTCCAGAAAGGAGAAAATAATTTTAAGATTTGCATCCCATTCAGTAGACTTTACTTCCTAAGTGAACTGAATTTAACCATCTGTGTCTTTTTCTCCCTTCCCCCAACAGCTTCCATGCCTATGGCTGTTCTAAATTTGGGCCAAATATATCCATTTCAGAGAGGCTTTTTCTGTAAAGACAGCAGCATCCAGTACCCGTACCATGACAGTACCGTCACATCCACTGTCCTCACCATAGTGGGGCTGGGCTTACCCATTTCCTCTGTAAGTAAATTATTAAGTAGGTAGTGATGGGTTTGTTGTGCTGAGGGTCAAATGAAGTGGTGGCGTTGGGTGGGGGTAAATCCCAGTCCTGTCTTCACCAGTGTTACTGTGGTGAATGGTTATTGGAGAAATATGCTGTTTAACATGTGGATATTTTTCCAGTTAAAGGTCATTGTTACCAAAACAATTTGATGTCATCCTGAAGAATTATGACTGATGATTTTGAAATGGAAGGATTCATCTAATCATTTGGATGAAGTTCTTGTCCCTGTACAAGTGGAGAAACTTAGACCCATGTATATTTTTAATAATTTATTGGGACATTTTAGATATACATATGATGGCGTTCATCGTACCTATACAT
>NW_004524577.1:38150347-38152575 GCF_000260255.1 Octodon degus
TAACTCCTCTTCCCCCCCGTTTGCAAAAGCTGTTTCCATTTCTTCTCTCATTTTTCTTTTCAATCCTTCCTTTCCCCCTCCCTAGTTTCCCATCCCATTTGAACATTTCCTTCCTATTTCATGACACGCATTACACATTTTAGACCTCGACACTTGATCCAAGTCCAGCAAGCTCTTTTATGGCAGAGCTGAAAGTAAGATTATGCTTGCTTTTACCATGCCATTAACTGGAAATTGAGGTAGGAAAAAGGAGATAGACTTAATTTTTAAATTTGAGAAAACAAACTCAGTGGAAAGATTATAAAGACATATATGCAAAATCTCATGTACACTAAAACTGTCATGATTTTCAAAGTTGTACTGTTCATTTGTGTGCATGCGCTAGAACTGAACCCAGGGACTGAGCTACATTTTATCCCTTAAAAATTCATTTGGAGACAGGGTATTGCTAAGTTGTTCAGACTGGCTTGGAAGTTTCAGTCTGCCTGCCTTAGCCTCAAGTAGTAAATAATGTTTGGTTGTTTTTTAGATAGTTCATCAGTTTGTAGGATAATATTGGATTTCACTATTTTAGATAACTGGAAACTTTCATTCTAAGTTAAGAGTCATAAACTGGGTTAAAGCTGCTACGTGGGATGTCATGCCTTGGCCCTGCTCCTGCTCTTCTAAAACACTTTTAATGTGACTGGAAATAGAAGGGAAGGAGCAAGGCAGAGATTTGCTTTCTTGAATGTCTTGGGGGAACGTAGCAAATCAGACCGCATTTCTTTTTGGACCACCTGTCTTTTGTCATTTGACTTCCACATAATTTTGGTGTCTCAGCAAATCAAATAGCTTTATCCCACAGTCAGACTGGCTGGCTTTCCTTTCCTGCTTTTCTTCCAAATTGGCTAGGAATAAAACCCTGAGTACTTATTTTCCAGGCTATCTGCTCTTTTTACAAAATTGTTTTGAGGGGTCAGAAGGTTTTCCCCCTAATGTTCATCTGTGCAGTATTCTGAAGGTAGAAAGAACTTAGATTTTATATTCCAGGATACTCAAGTATTTCTCTATATTGACCATGCTAACTTGATTATAATTTTACAGGAGTAGAGGGAAGAAACAACTGGGACATGGTTTAAGGAGGGACACACTTTTTCCTAAGAAGTCAGTTTCAGGGGCTGGGGAGATGGCTCAGTGGGATAAGTGCTTCCCTGGCAAGCACATGGGCCTGAGTTCAATCCCCGGATCCGCAAAAAAAAAAAAGTCAGTTTCACCATAAGTGTAGCAACATCGAGTTTTCCTGTCTTAATGAACAGTGCATAGGAAAGCGCTGCGCAGCACTGCCACTTTGATATTGTTACTGTCCTTGTATGAAGTGCAAAGTATTTGTTGTGGCTGTTATTTTGAGCAACTGTGGCCAGATACTATCTTCTTTTAAATATTGCTCCTGTATTTGGGGGGATAATTGCATGAGGCTGAAATTCTGCTAGTGCAGATGTAGCTCGGTCCCCGGGCAAGGATGAAATGCAGATGTGCTTGTGTTCCGTACGTATCCTTAGTGACTCTCCTGTTAGCCTGATTTGAAACTCCCTTTTATTTTATTTCTATTTTTATGTGTTTATGTATGTATGTATTTATTTTTGTATTTTAGGGAGGGGTCTACAAGGTATTCAGGGTCTCACTGCCAGTTCGGACTTGCAGTGATTCTCCTGTTTACAGCCGCCCAAGAGCTGGGATTACGGGTGTGTGCCATCATGCCCAGTCTTAATCGCTGTTTTAGTGCCCCGCGGGGACAGGGCTGGTGCAGCAGATCCTGGGGGTGAACCCCCAGCCCCTGCGCCTGCTTGCAGGTGCTTTAATCTGCTGAGCTATTTGGCTGGCCCTTTATTTTTATTCTTCTCTTAAAAACAAGACAGGGGCCGGGGAGATGGCTCAGTAGAACAAGTGCTTCCCTGGCAAGCGCAAGAGTCTGAGTTCAATCCCCGGTTCTGCCAAAAAAAAAACCCAAAACACACACACACACACACACACACACACACACACACACACACACACAGCTGCCTAGCAAGACCCTGTCTAAATTAATGAATCAAAAAATGAAAGATTAAAAAGTAAAAACAAAACAAAACTATAGTTTGATTTTTTTCTTTAAGTTACTTCTAGTTACTTGACTTGGTAGTTATGTCTTTTATCTTTAAAGTTTAATTATAAAATAATACTCATTTATGAATTGAATAAAACTTAAA
>NW_004524577.1:38153023-38161087 GCF_000260255.1 Octodon degus
GGATTTGTTTGAGAGAACTGACCTAGAAAAATATTTTAGTGTAAATTTATTTATATTAAAAAGCAGTAATAAGGGGGCTGGGGAAATAGCTCAGTAGAATAAGTGCTTGCCTGGCAAGCACAAGGGCCTGAGTTCAATCCCCGGTTCCACCAAAAAAAAATAATAATAAATTCAAATAAAAAAAATAAAAAGCAGTAATAGTATTGGGCAAGTTTGCGGGCCTTAACCATGCTGATGGCACGAAAGAATTCTTGCAAACTCTTTTAGGGTAATATTTTATATAGTTGAAATTGTTTTAATAGCTTATAACATGAGATAGAGACTTTTTCTAGAAAAAGAATTATGTTGGATCTAATTTTATATGCACATACTTTATAATTTGATGGCAGGTAGTAAGGTTTTGAATGATAAAAAAAATTTAAATTTTAAAGTGGTGCTTTGCTTTTACAATCCGAGGTCCGTAATCGTTTTCAGAATCCACTCTGTGCTCTTTCTCTGTTAGCTACCAAAAATGTGCCAAATTACGAAGACAGTAGATTTCTGCCATTCTTTGGCCTAAACTTCCTTTTCTTTTTGAGGTATAAGGATCCACTTTAGGTTTGACTCTGACCCCTCACCTCCAGTCCTAGCAAACACCCAAGGATTTAGCTTTCTGTGTGTCTGGCTTTTCCCTTAGCGTTTCCCTGTGCATTTACGTTTGTAAATTTTTGTATTTCTAGAAAAAGGTAAAAATTTGAATCTTTGTGCAGACTTTTGGAGTAA
The DNA here is from genome assembly GCF_000260255.1 of Octodon degus. Taxonomy (NCBI): domain Eukaryota; kingdom Metazoa; phylum Chordata; class Mammalia; order Rodentia; family Octodontidae; genus Octodon; species Octodon degus. The sequence continues at coordinate 38,153,786 of NW_004524577.1, forward strand.
TGACAGTAGCAATAAAGTTAATTTAAATTTCAAATTTACATGTTACAATGAATAAGTGTACTGTTCTAGAGTTTAAAATGTACAGTTTGAGAATACACAATTCTTATAGCTCTGAGCAGTTGTTTTAAGCTGACGAGTACTGGCTCTGTAGTTGCTTTTCTTAGGTCATGATTACTCTAAGGTATCATGTTTCAGTAAGAATGTTTTGCCTAAAATAACAGAGCCAATGATTTTTTGTGACCAATGTGTGCAACTCCTAAAGAGACATTTTATTGTTCATGGTGACCTAAACTGCAGCATTGCAAACCACAAATACGTGTGAATATATATGAAAAAAGCTTAATTTCTTCATATATTTTATAGGTCAGTGAAAATACATGAATGGTGCTGGAAACAGTGAGTTGAGGGTACCAAGTGGTCAGTGGGAGGGAAAAACTTTTAAAATATATAAAAAAGATTTAATATTCTTAAGAAATAAAGAGGTTATTAAACAACACTGAACAGACAGTTGTCCTGTCATATTAGCAAAAATAAGAACTTTCCCCAGCTTGTCATGTATGAAAAATTGTACTGTTACACCGAAAGCAGGCAGGGGTATGGATTGTTGTTAAAGAGACTGTAACGTTTGGCTTTCATGAGGAACTACATCCGCAGCCTCGATGAGTACGTGTGTGTGTGTGTGTGTGTGTGTGTGTGTGCATTCATTCATTCAGAAGCAGGGTCTTGCTGTATAGTTCAGGCTGATCTCGAACACACTGTGTAGCCTAGGCTGGCCTCAAACTTCAGGCACTCTTCTTATCTCAACCTCCTGAGTGCAGGGATTCCAGGTGTGTAATGCCACGCCCCGTCTTGTGTTTCATTTGGAGGCAAGGTTGTGCCAGATTACTGAATTACCCAGTTTGGCTTAAATTTACAATCCTCCTGCCTCAGGTTCTGGGATTACAGGTGTATATCATGTGCCCAGTTTATTTCATACAATTTTAAAAATGCTATGTAGTGAAATGAAAATATTCTGGAATATATGAGTAGTGGGGTTACTAGCAGATGAGATTTTCCTTTTTTTTCCTGCCAGTGCGGGGGATTGATTCCAGGCCCTTGGACATGCTAGGCAAGTGTTACAGCACTGAGCCACATTTCTATCCCTAGAGTTTCATATTATCTCTATATATTCCTGATTTTTCCCCCTCTGAAAATGTGTTGCTTTTTTTGTTTGTTTGTTTTTGTTTTTTCTCTCCTGTATTCAGGACAGGGTCTACGGGGTCTCAGTATGTAGGTGGGACTCCTAGTGATCCTCCTGTTTTCAGCCTCCCAAGTGCTGGGATTACAGGCGTGCGCCACCACGCCCAGTCTCAACTGCCTTCTCAGCGTGCCCCAGGGGCAGGGCCGGGGACCGAACCCTGGCCCCTGCACTCTGCCTAACTAAGCAGGTGCTTTAGTCCGCTGAGCTATCTGGCCGGCCCTTGAAAAATACATTGCTTTTTCAAACAAGGAAACTTACTGTAAATTTTAAAAAAATAGTAGAATTACATTTTCATTAGATATACCTAAAGTTTGTATTAACTGTATACCCATTTTTCACATACTTATGAGTGCTTAACTGTTGTGTATGGGTTTAGTTTTGTCTGTCTCCCAAGAAAGTACTCAAGAGAAGTCATTCTGTGTAATTATTCTAAAGAAACACAGAAATGGAAATAACCTCTTAAAATTTAGAATAAGGTACTTTGCTATTCTTTTAAGTTACCTTTTTTAAGGGCAGTATTATATTTTTCTAGCATTGATTATTCCTCATTTTTTGCTATCGATATTAGTGTAATGTGTTAAGTATATACTATTCATATTTTTAAATAATAAAATACAAGTTGTGAGAAATGCTTTTCATTTTTGGTAATATAATCACAAATTAACGTTTTAAAAGTTAGTCACTCTGTTCATGCTTGTTGTGGGTGGACGTGGAGGCGTGTCCAGCAAGTTGCCCAACTGACAGTGTTTGTTAAGGAGACTACTGTGCCTGTGTAGACTTTCTGAATGTCTTCGTTTTTGATATGTAGCTTGAAAATAGTATTTTATTAGTGTGACTGTTCCCAAAGCAGATAACAGTGGTCTAATTTTTATTAATTTGAAGAGCTTACATATGGTGGTAAGAAATTCCTTGTCATGAAGAAGGGATGAAAAGATGAAGATGTTTTTATAAGGTATAAAGCAATACGCAGGTGAAGTGTTATTTATGGCAGAAGCAGCTGTGGAAGTTTACTCGGCATGACGGGAGGGCGCCTTGATGCTTGTTGGATTTTATGGTGTGCTAGCTCTTCTGCTACCATTTCCTGCGCTGCCCAGGAAGCCGGCCGCGCCCTGCGCCTGCCCGCGCTGGGGTCTCGCGTCCCTCACTTGCATGGTGCGGGCGGGCTGTGCTGCTCTTGCGCGGGGCAGCAGGACAGAGAGCCATCGGATTCCAGGCGGCCGGCGTGGGTCTCTTCCGTCTGCCCTTCGAGCCTCAGTGTCGTGTGCAGTGCTTACTGGCCTGCAAGAGCTGTTTAATAAACTAGAAGTAGAAAATCTTAATAAAAACCTACAAAATGTGAAATGGAATAAAATCTTTTTTTTCTTTTGTATCAGGAATTGAACTCAGGACCTTGTGCTTGTGCTGAGCTATAACTCTAGCTCAGCACAAAACCCCAGTGTATTTTTGATAATAACTTCTATTGTGAAAATTCAGTTTCGTGCTGAAATATACCATATTTTAAAGTTATCTCTTGATATCAGATTATCAGGTTTTGAGGAAAAAATAAATGGGACACAATTATATTGAATTTTTTCCTCACTAGAGATACTTAAAATATGGGGGAAATGCCTATTAGAATTGAAGAAATACAGTTTTATGAAGTTTGGCTTCTTAGATTAGAAAACATTTTCTTATCTACTGATTCCCATGTGGAACTGCCTTTTATGTTTACACCACTGTGGAAAATAACTCCTCGGTAAGTTCTTACGAGTAATTGTTCTCCTTGTTCTGTATGTAAACTGTCCATAGATGAAGTCATAACAGACATTTTATTTGTTTAATACTGCTTTACATGGTGGTACCTTTGGAAGAGGTAATATGTAGAATTAAATACTTTTTTTTAGCATAAAAAGTACAGGATGCTCAGATTTGGTGCATTTAAGTATGTGTTATACATCTACTTTACAGGACATTTGGAAGTATTTTGATAAATTTTATTTATTTTGGGTGAACCCTGGAAGAAAATCATAATTATTGAGTGTACACTGTTAATAAGGAAAAGTGGAGCTCTATTAGTTTAATATTAGCCAGTCTTACTTGGGGTTTTTCCAAATCTCACCAGTAAAACCTGTTGTGTTAAATAAATTAGAGGTCTCGGGACACATCGTGGCAGCCCTCTGCTAAGGTTGAGGGTAAGTGCAGTTACCGGATGTGCTGCGTTCACCTCCCCTAAACTAGTGGGTATCTTCTCACTTTTCTTTCTTTTTTTTTGGTTCCCAAGTTTTATTCAAGAACTCATAAAAAATATTCCAGACAAAGGAGCCTTAATCCTCATCTTCCTCCTCCTCTTCGTCCTGGTTAATCTGGAAGTAATGTAATTTATAACTTTCTTTGCTGCTAGCAACTATGTGCAACCAGTCACGCAGATTAATCTTCTTCGGATATTTTTGGTGAGATATTTCAAATACCTTTTGGAAAAAGGCACCTTGGAAGTCCCAGCGATCTTGCTCTTGCCCCTTTCGGTGGTGACCGCCCTCCACCGAGATTCCCGGCTTTGCCGTTCACCTTGATTCTTTCCTGGAGAAACTGCTCGAAACTGGCGGTGGCCATGATCCATCTCCAACAGGACCTGCAGTCGATCAGGGGGACTTGAGGACCTGCTTTGTTCTTTCTCCTTCGCTGCAAGCTTCTTCACAGGCGGCACGGCACTTCTCACTTTTCTACTGCATGTATTTTGACAAGTCTGTGGGCTTGGAATTGGTTAAATGTGGCTCTTAGATGGGAGCTCTTTTTTTTTTTAAAGAAGCTCTAAAAATATCAACTAAGTGACCATCTTCAATGAATTGTGTAATATAATTGAAATGAAAATGTTCATTTAATTATTACCAGGAAGTAAATCTTATCATCTAAACTTAGAGTTGTATTCCTCATGTTTTCAAGCAGAAGTGTCATGATTTTTTTTGTTGATTGTTCATTTGGCTAAATTGCCAAACATTTTTTTTTTTAAATAAAATTTTCATTTATTCTACTAACTCAGAAATACTATAAACTGGGAGGGGATACAAGTTGTTACTGATTTTAATAGCATGACAAATTCACACCTTATTTTGACTGGGTCTTCCTATAAGAAAAAAAATCATTTTCCTTCTGACATCCTTCTAAGTTGTGGCTGCTTGAGATTGTCAAAATATTTACCACATACTTAAAAAAAATTCCTTTTACAAAATGTTACACTTTAAAGAACAAGAAAATACTAAAAAATCTTTGGCTATTACAACTAAAAGGCCATTCTTCCAACATAAAAGGGCAAATTCATTTCAGAAGCAACCACAGAAACAGAAAGCATTAGCACATTTATGCACAGAAATTAGGTATGATTTGTTTTGCCTTTCCCCTATTTGATAATAATCATGAATTCAATTTACATAATCTTTCCTGATGAGACTCACCCGTACTACAAAGAAAATACCCCAATTTCTGCAAAGGCAAAGTGAACTGGAACAATCAGATAACTAATGAAGACTGAAGGGCTGTTATTTGCAATTTTTTACAAACATATTTTTGACAATCAGATTTAAATGCTTAGTTTTTTAAATACATGAATATATATATTTGGTACCAGGATTGAACTCAGGACCTTGTGCTTGCCAGGCAGGTGCTTGTGCCACTGAGCTATCTCTCTGGCAATGTGAAAATATTTAATTTATCTTTTGATTCTAACTTTTATATACAACAGACCAATTTTTTTTCAAATGTCTTATTCCTGAATACCCAGAGGTGTTAACACAGCGATGTATTCTTATGTTGTATACCAAAGTTTCAAGACAGTATCAGTATGACTTATTTTGAGAACATCTTGTTATATGTTAGATAAAAGTAAAATAAAGGCATGTGTGTTAATACTTTATAACTTTATTTTCCTTTCTTATACATACTATTTTGAAAACTCAGTGTTATGTACAGTATTTTACCTTTTTTAGGTCCTCAGAAATTGATAAACTTGTGACTGAACTTTTTTGTGTGATTAAAAATCTGCACCTTGGGTGTGGCACTGAATTTTTAAAGTACAACACTCAAAGCATGAACCATTAAGGAAATAACCAATAAGTTGGACTTCATTAGAAATAAAAATTCTGCTTTGTAAAATATACTGCTGAAAGAATGAAAACAAGCCCCAGACTGGGAGAAATGTTTTATAACCCCCTCTTTTTTTTTTTTTTTTTCCATTTATGTATTTGATACAGGGTTTCACTACGCCACTCACTCAGTAGGGATCCTCCTGTTTTCAGCCTCCCTAGTGCTGGGATTATAGGTGTGCCCTGCCATGCCTGGACTCAGTGCCGGCTCAGCGCGCCTCGGGGCCAGTGCAAGCATGTAGGCCTGGGGATCCATCTATAAAACACTTAAAAGTATTTAGAAGAACTTTTAAAATGCAGCAATAAGAAAACACAGTTAAAAAATGAGCAGAAGCTATAAGCAGATACTTCATCAAATAAGATATAAATGACAAATAATAGGGGCTGGAGAGATGGCTCAGTGGTCTAAAGCACCTACTTGGAACAAGCTTGGCAAAGCACAGGGACCGCGGTTCAATCCCCCAGCACCACATGCCAGCCAGCCCCGCCCCCTGGTGGGCTGAGCTGGCCACACACACACACACACACACACACACACACACTAAATGTTAAAAAAAAAATTTAAAAAAAAAATGACAATATGAAAAGTGTTCAAATCATGGCATTAGGACTTGCAGAGTAAAACAACAGAGATACTACTGTCTAGCCATTAGAATGGTGAAGACCAAACACCAGTGGCACCAAGTGCTGGTGAGAATGTACGCCAGCAGGCAGGAATTTTCATTCTTACTGGTGCAGATGTAAAATAGCATGGCCACTCTGAAGGCAGCTTGGCAGTTTCTCGTAAAGATTAATGGAGTCTGGACTGTATGACCCAGAGCTGTTCTCCTAGGTATTAGCTCAAGTAAGTCGGAAAACTCAAGTCCACATAAGAACTCCGAATGAATACGTGTCTGTAGCGCCTTCTCCACACCCATCCAACTAGTTCTTACCAAAGAGAAGGAGTATAAGAATAGATAATTTAGGGGGCCTGCCCCTTAGCTCAGTTCTTTAAGTGGCTGCTTCAACAAAGCAGTCAGGCTCAGGTTGCTGTGGTTCGATCCCTACAACTCAAGCCAGCCAAACCTGCCCTGAAGGCATTCAGAGCCAAAAAAAAAAAAAAGATTAGATAATTTATTAAATAGAATATTTTATTTTGGGGCCAGGGAAATAGCTCAGTGGCATAAGCACCTGCCTGGCAAGCACAGGGTCCTGAGTTTGATCCCCAGTACCAGGAGGGGTGGGGAAAAAAATATATATATACACACACACATATATGACTTAATGATTTAAGACATTTAGAAAACGTAGTACTTACAAATTCAGCAGTTTTCAGTGTTTATAATAGAAAAACTTTATAAATAACTAGAATCTTATGGAATTCACTGGTCTTATAATTAAAAATATATATGATATTTAGTGCATTTCATGTAAGGAACTAATATTTAAAGTTATGCAACCAACATTTAGTGCTGAGGACTGAACCCAGGGCTTCCAGCTTCCTAGGCAATTGTTCTACCTCTGAGCCCTCCAGCCTCTAATACATTTAGAACTTTTGGATGCCTGAAAAATAAATGACTGAATTTAGAAACATTCATAGACAGTAAAGATTTTATCCAAATGTAAGTCTTCATTCCATTATTTAAAACTCTCAGAGCCAGAATTCACTGAATTTCTTAAAGGTTAGATGATTCATATGCTTCAAAACGTCCCTTAATGAGGTTTTGGACAAAACATCATAATAAGAGATTTTAGTATTTTTAGTGAAATATGACTAGTTATGGTAAATTGGATAATGTTTATGGCAACTTCATTTATTCAGATTTAAGTTTAACACAATGTAATTTCAAGATGAGCTTCAGGGCTAGATGTTACTAAAAAAAATTAGATTTTGAGGTGTTTGGGTCCCAAAACAAGGGATTAAAGGCCTTTTAATGAAAGCAAATTTAAAATTATTTAATTACATAG
>NW_004524577.1:38161266-38180253 GCF_000260255.1 Octodon degus
AAGCTTGTTCTAAGTAGGTGCTTTAGACCACTGAGCCATCTCTCCAGCCCGACTTTTAACAATTTTTATTTTATTTTATTAAAAAAATTTTTTTTGGTGGATCCAGGGATTGATCTCAGGCCCTTGCGCTTGCCAGGCAAGTGCTTATTCTGCTGAGCCATCTGCGCTGACCCACTTTTAGCATTTTTTAAAACCTTTGAATTTAGTCTTTGTTGAAGAGCACTACTGTGATTAAATGTATATTTAGGACAGTTTATGAAATTTCCTCTTTTGCCGGTGTGGTGGTGCATGCCTATAACCCAGCATTGGGAGGCTGAGGCAGAAGAATTGCTGTAAGTTCAAGGCCAGCCTGAGCAATGTAGCGAGTTCAAGGCTAGCTTTGATTACATAGTAGAACTGTCTCGAAAACAAGAAGCTACTTCTTGTGTTCATAGTGCAAGGGTGGCAGTGTATGTTATAAGAAATAAATTTGCACCATACAGTATAGTGCTTTTGAATATATGTTACTTGGTGATTGTGAAAACAGGAGCAAAAGTAGTACTGAGAGAGAAACCATTCATAAATCCCTGAAGGTTTTCCCCCGTGGTCACAAGCAGCTTGTGTTGGGGTTCTCTAGAGTGCCACTCAGTGTTGTTTTGTAATTACATTCGTTTGAGCTTCATGTGTAAAAAACAAAAAACAGAAAAAAATCTCTCAGGGCTGGTCAAATAGCTGCAAGCAGGTGCAGGGGCCTGGAGTTCTATCCCCAGACCTGCTGTGCCATCCCCGCCCCCGGGGCACGCTGAGATGGCCATTGAGACTGGCATGGTGGCACACGCCTGTAATCCAGCTCTTGGGAAGCTGTAAACAGGCGGATCACTGCGAGTCCTATAGACCCTGCAGACACTTCCCTAAAATGCAGAAAAACACCCAAAACCCAAAACCAAGAAGCTCTTACCATTTTTGTCAGTTATATTTATGCTTTTTGTTTTAGAATGACAGTAAGACAGGGTCTTAGGAATGGCAGGCTTTTTTTTTTTTTTCCTTTATCGCTATATCCTGAACCCATGTCTGCAACATGACAAGGAGTGGCATTCTGTTACCTGTAGAGACACACATTGATTGATTGATTGAGCTAGTTTGCTGTATTGTCCAGAGTAGTCTCTAACTCCTGGGCTCAAGTGAGCCTCCTGCGTCGGCCCCTGAAGTACCAGGGCCTGCAGGTGTGCTCCTCCATGCTTGGCAAACTTTTTGTTTCTGTAGGTTTTTGTTCTAGTAATATTGAGTTTGCACTCAGCAGAGAGCAGCTTGTTTAGAAGGAGGTTCCCACTGCTGCCTCTGGTGAGCAGCTAGGTCGTGGCTGGCAGTGAAGAATTGCTTTAGTCAGATGGCTTCTCAGTGGCTTCGCTGGGCATCTTGGCTCAGCGGGTTGAGTGTGGGAGGAGATCTTGCTGTTTCTAGGTGGATGGTCAGTAGGAGGTCAGTGGCAGGGCAGCAGTGAGTCACTGATTTTTCTCAGTAATTATATGGGAATTTTAAAGCACACTATACTAGTGTGTTTTAGTTAAAATGCATATGTAATGAAGTAAATATATTTGAACATTAATCTGACATCTAGTAGCATCCTTTTAGAAGTCAGAATTTGAGAGGAACAAGTGAGATTTCTGTCAAATTAATTTCTTTATGATGTGAGGAAGTAATATATTTTTGTTAATTTTATCAGTAAACTATCCTTTCCCAGCAAGGCAAGTAATCCTAACGTGAGAAGAAAATCATGGAAGTAAGGAGATGGAAGGAAGACCTGGATCCAACCACCATGCCCTTTTAAAAACTACTTGCTGTTGCTATTCCCCTTGAAAATGTAATTTGGATGCTTATTGTTTGGTTTGGAATTTTTGCATTTGTATACAGAGAGAAAGCTTATTGAGGGTTCTGTATGAAGCATTATCCTGGTATGATATGGGTCCATCAGAGTAGGTCCCTGAGGTTGATAGGCATTTCTGTTATTGCTACAAGTGGCCGAGGTGGGATTTTAAACTGTACCAAGTCTGCCACCCTCTCTTATATTACTCTGTGATAGTTCCTTAGGACCTTTAGGGTGGGTTAGGTCTGTTTGGGTGGACTTCGAATGTCCCATAAGATCTTTTGCTTTGGCTTTCTTTTATCAGTTACAAGTTATGATGACTGTGAGTCTAGTCAATAAAGGTTAGTTTAGGGCAGAATAGTTGGAAACTTGGGTTGATACGATAATACTCGCCAAGGCATACGCTGGAACTTGTGCGGAAGGTTAGCTGGGAGTTTCTGACTCTTGAGCTAGACACTTTAAGAATGAAGGTTGGAATTTGCATTTTGTTTCTTAGCTCCACTCCTGATGTTCATAACATATAAACCATGTAATCTGCTCATGTGTGTTCACTTATGAAAGGGGTAGTTTTCTGAGGAGGGGGTTGGTTTCATCAGTTCTCAGATCACATTGATCATAGTTTGTCCTTATTCTAAGAAACCACTTTGGTTTTGGATTTTGGAGAAAGGTCACCTTGTAAATGCTTTGTCATCATCGTTGTTGTTTTTTCTCCTCCTCTGCCCTCCACTTCTTTCTCCTCTTATCTCTCGTCTTCTTCCATTTACTCTTTCTTCTGGATGACCAATTGCATTTTATTACTTTTATGCCTTTATTGAAAATTAGTTGGTTGCTGTATTCATGTGGTTTTATTTCTCTATATTGCTCTCTGCTCATTTGTTTATTCTTACGGGTTCTAGAGATTGAATCAAGGGCCTTTGCACTGCGCTACCTCCCCAGTCCTTTCTATTTATTTTTATTTATTTTTTTAAACATTTATTTATTTATTTATTTATTGTGTGTGTGTGTGTGTGTGTGTGTGTGGCCAGCTCAGCCCACCAGGGGGCGGGGCTGGCTGGCATGTGGTGCTGGGGGATTGAACCGCGGTCCCTGTGCTTTCCCAAGCTTGTTCCAAGTAGGTGCTTTAGACCACTGAGCCATCTCACCAGCCCCTCTATTTATTTTTAAGACCTGGTCTTGGTACATGTCTCAGGCAGAGCTTGAATTTGTGATCCTCCTGCCTCAGTCTCTTGCAGGGTGGGGACTACAGGAGTGCATCACTACACCTGCCCAGCTTCATTGAGTTTTGTGTCTGGCCTTACGTTACCACCACTCATGGCTGTATAGTGGGTGGTAAAAAAATATATCAAGTAACTTAAAATTGGTCAAAAGAAAATAAATTATAGCATTGCTTTTCTCAAAGAATCTCAGGGAAAGTGACTCTTCCAATTATAGGACTCCTTTTCGAAATTTCTTTTGGCTGTCTAGTTCCCTTGACTTTCCACATAAAGTACACTTATGTTTACATGAATGCCCTGTAGGAATTTTGGTAAGAATTGCCTTAAACCTATAAATCCAGCTGGGAAGAATTGACCTTTACCTTGCTAAGTTTTCAGTCCATGGAAGTAGTGTGTTCTTATGTGATTTTTTTTTTTTTAATCAGTGTTTTACATTTTTCAGCATATAGATCTTATATGCCTAAATATCTCAGTATTTTGAACTATTATAAATGATATTACTCTTTAAGCTAATTTGAGTCTTCAGTTTATTTTTAGTACACAGAAATAGGCTTTTTTGTTGTAGTACTTTATATGTTATGATCTTATTGTACTCACTAGTTTTAGGATTTTGAGATAGATTCATTGGGATTTTGTACACTTTCCTGGTTTTAATTCTATTTCTGGCTTTTGTGTGGGGTGTGTGTGAGTGTGAGTGTGCGCACACACACTTTGGGGACAGGGCCTCACTAAGTATTTAGGTTGACCTTGAATTAATGTGTTCTCTGCCCACAAGCTGGGCTCTGGGATTATACATGCACAGCATGATGGCTGACCTCTGGTGACCTGGGTTTTTTCCTTTTTGTTAGTTCCCTGTCTTCCCTGAGCTTTAAACTTGGAGTGCTCTAGAGAGCAGTACTTGGATCCTCCTTCTTCCTGTACTTACCCTTCCTTCTAGGTTAGTAACCTCGTGTGGCGCCAGTGCTCTAGTTCCCCGTCTGCGCTGAATTTCTGTCTTCAGACTGGACTGGCGGCCTTCAGACTCCGCGGCCACTGCCTGACTCTGCTGGTTGCTACCCCAGGGTGAGGCTGTTGGATCTGCCCCGGCCCCATGCCCATCTCCAGTCTTCTACCACACAGTGCACTTTTAATTTTATGGTTATGCTGGGATCCGTGGGTCACCCCGGTAATACCAGCTACTTAGGAGGCTGAGGCAGGAGGGTTGCAAGTTTGGGTAACTTAGATCCTATCTCAAATTTAAGAAAGGGCTAGGGATGTAGCGTAGTGGTACAGTACATGCGCAGGGTGTGGGAAGCTGTGGGTGCAGTCCTCATGATCACAAAATAAGCTTCGGGTTGCTGAAGTGGAAAACCTTTGGGTGGTCACTGCTGACTCTTTCTTATGGTTACAGCTACTCAGTTTATCCACAAGTCCTGCTGACATTGTTGGAATTAAATACTACATTTGACCACTATATAATTTGTACGAGGCTTGTCCCGTCTTCTAAATAAGGTCTTGTACAGAGCCAGAACTCAGTTTATTATTATTATTATTGTTGTTGTTGTTGAGACAGGGTTTCACTTTGTAGTTCAGGCTGGCTTTGAACTCTATATAGCCTAGGCTGGGCTTGAATTTAGCAATCCTCCTGCCTCCCCCCCCCCCAGAGGTGGAATTATGGTCATGTGCCACCACTCCCCGCACTCAGGTTAATTATTGAGCCAAGTGGAATGATTGCTTCATTATTAAAATGTAGCACTCAAAGGCAGTAAGAGCTTGCTTTTTAAGCTTTCATAATGAAATGTCCTTCAGATTTGATCAAAATAACATTTTAAGTTTTTAATTTAAGGCTTCTATAATGGTGTTTCTTAGCTTTTTGGTCTGTATTTGGAATTGACCCTAAATGTACTTAATATTAATCTGTTTCAAAGATCTCCCTTTCAGATTGGAGCTTATAATTCAGAAACTTTTTTTGTGGTACCAGGAATTGAATCAGGACCTCACACTTGCCATTGCGTTCACCCAGGCAGGTGCTGCGTGTTGAGCTACATCACTGGTCCAGGAAATTGTTTGTCAGTGTATATAGGTTATGCTTTGCCCTGTACATCTGAAAATAATCATTTTCCATGATTTAAAATCTTTCCTCTAGTAAAAGTAATACTAATGAAGTTCCTTTGAGGCAAATACTGCATCTCACAGGAGCACATGTTATGCTTGAGGAAGGTGCTCCGAATTGTCGGTGATAAAGGAATGCCACACTTTAGGTTACCTGGCACTCATGGTCGTTCTTGTCTTCTCTTGGTTCTTGTCTTACTCTCAGTTCAGGGGATTGAACCCAGGGCTTTTGCACCAAGTTACGTCCCCAGCCTGTTTGTTATTTTGAGATAAGGTCTCACTAAGTTGCCCAGTTTGGGCTTGAACTTTGTATCCTGCTTCACCCCATAGGCATATGCCATTGTATCCAACTTTTTTACTATGTTATTCATCATGAGCTTTTCTTTTTCTTTCTTTCTTTCATTCTTTATTTTCTTTCTTTTTTTTGAGACAAGCTCTCACTATATATTGCAGGCTGGCCTTGAACTCACTTATGTAGACCAGATTGGCCTTGAACTCATGGTGATCCTCCTGTCTCAGCCTCCTTGATTACTGAAATTACAGGTGTGCGCCACCATGCCTGGCTTGCTGACATTTTTTGACAACTGTGATTCTTTTCTTCTTTTTTGAAATACCTTCCGTGGTGCTGTAGGTTGAACCCAGGGTTTCCAGTCACTCTATCACTGAGCTTTTCCATCAGCCCTGTGTTTGTTTGCTGGTGCTGGAACTTGTGTGGAGGGCCTTGTGCTTAGCACGTGCTGTGTCATGGAGCTGCACTTTCAGCCTTATGGTGTCTTTTCAAAGTTGACTTTTTCACCTTGGAATTTTCTCCATTGGTAAATAAGCAAAGGTAGGCTTTCAAATGACCTCATGGAGAAGGTAGACTAAATATATCCCCGCACACTCCATGCCTGTTAGCCCAGGGGTACCGTCAGGTGGCAGGAATAAGAACGGACTGCTGCAGCCAGCCTGTGCCGCTGTGTTCTGCAGGCTTCTTACTCCATCCGCATCCTCCTTTCCGGTTCATGCACTGAGACAGCGTGACTGCTGGATTGTCTCACAAGTGGACATCCTCTTCCCTGTTCATGGGTCTTTTGCTTGGCTGATGGGGTCCTTTTATCTTCCAGGCCACCGTGGTAGTTTTTTACCTTGCAGCAAATCTCAGGGCCCCAACATCAGTGCATTGGGATTTCTCAGACTGTTATTGCTGTTTTAGCCCTGAGACAGTGTGTGTGTCCCTTAACGCTTTGCTGCTGTGGGCTCTGGAGTTGCACGTTACTCTCTCCTAGGTATCTGATACATACTATAAAATACTACTCACTAGGAAAGAACAAAATATTGATCCATCCTACAGTCTACAACAGTGATGGTGGCCCTTTTAGAATTTTCATTAATAGCAGCCAGCTGCGGCACGTGTGCCATAGGTTCACCACCACTGGTACAGAAGAACCTTAAAACATTATTCTGTGGGGGCATTTGTGTCATTTTCAGTAATATTAGCAGGGTTCCTTCCATACACATACAGAGTTCTTAGCCATATTTTCTCAGTTTTGCTGGACACCTACCACCAATCTTTGTAAGTAAAACAGTTCATTAGTGTTTCTATTTTGGTTCCAAAAATTACATTGTGAAAGAATATTACCAACACTGTGATACAACCATGTTCTTAGGTTGTCCTTTTCCGTCTCTGGTCTAGGATAGGGAAGCGTTCTCGTGGAGCAAGGGTTTGTGGAAGCGACGAGTTTCCCTCATACTGCGCGCTCTTTTGAACCTTTATGCGTGTTCTTTGGTAGAAGTAGGAAGCTGTGCTTATTGGTGGATGACTTTATCGTGCAGAGATTCTGAGGCCTAAACAGGCTGTGACTGGCTATGTGGGAATGTTAAAAAGCAGGATGTGGGAATGCTCAATAATATAGCCTCCTTGGAAAATGATTTGGCAGTTTCTTAAAAAGTTAAACACAAAATTACTATATGATCTAGTAATTCCACTTGTAGGTATCTACCCACTAGAAATGAAAATATATTTGCACAAAGTCTTGTATGTGGATGCTCAAATTTTTGTTAGTCACACTCGTCCCAGCCTGGAAACAACCCAGGTGTCTGTTAGCCGGTGAATAGACAGGCACAGTGGTGTGTGTGTGTGTACAAGAGGATGTGCTGGCAGCGGGAAGGAAGCCCGTGGGTGCCGCAATGTGAGCGCACCCGCGTGTGCTAAGTGATACAGCTACGGAGACAGCACCAGGTACTGTACTACTCCATCTCTGTGGAGCGTCCAGAAAAGGCTTCTGTGTAGAGGCAGAAAACCTGTGCGGACTGGATGCACACGGGCTCAGGGACACTTTCAGGGTAACAGATGGCTGTATGGTTTTATAGGTTTGTAAGAATCAGTCACTGATTGTGTCTTTGGAGTAGATGAATTTATTGGCATGCAAATTGTGCCTCTAAATTGTTTAGAAGTGGGGCAGGAGAGGAGAAGAAAAGTGAGTTTTGCTAGATAATATTAAAAGAAAAACTCACAACTGTGGTCATGAGAGATTATGAGGGATTTAAAAATGCATTAAAACTGTTTTAGCAATGCATTCTTTTAAGGAAAAGAAAAAAAGATGTCTGATTTAAATTGACAAAGGAACAGATGCCACCTTTTACCTTTGCCTTGAAATATGTGGTAGACGTCAGAAATAACATCGGATACCCACTCACATTTTTCCTGGTGCAGTAAGTCAGTGCCCCGGAGTAAGCTTTTTGGAGTAGTTGGTCAGACTTCGTGGTGTTTATGTACTTACTAGCTTTCTGTCCCTGACCGAATGCCCGAGGAAAGCAGCTTAAAGGAGGAAGGATTTATTTTGGCTTCTGTCTCAAGGCTTCATTGCTTTCAGGCCTGTGGCGCAAGGCAGAGCATCATGCTGAAAGGGTGAGGTGGAGCAGAAGGGCGCACCTAGAGGCCTCGGGGGAGCGGGGCAGCAGGGCCTCCCCGGGCCCTTCTCTCATTTGCATCACCAGTAACAGTGCTGTCAGGTGAGGCTACATTGTGATGAAATTTTTTTTTTTTTTTTTTTCTTCAGAACCGGGGATTGAACTCAGGCCTCTGCACTTGCCAGGCAAGTGCTTATTCTACTGAGCTATCTCCCTGGCCCATTGTGATGAAATTTGAGCCCTCATGAGCCAGTCATTTTCTGAAGCTCCAACTCTGAACAGTGGAGGCTTTGTGGTATATTTTAGATGTAAGCCATAACAATCTGTATCTTTTAATTACATGTCAGAATTATCCTAAGGAAATACTTAGCAGTGCAAACAAAGGTTTTTATTTGGGAATGTGTACTGCAGCATTGATAGGGTAAATATTTTTTAATTAAAAAAAAATTAGAAAGCTATAGTTTTACTCTTGAAGTAAAAATGGTTAACAGTTTAAAGGTTGTGTCTCTCTTGGTTGCAAGTATATAGCAGCTTAAGTAGATAGCTCAAAGACGTTTTGTTGAGAAGGAACTGAGTGCAGCAAGCTGCTAGCACGGGAACCCAGAGCTGCCTTCTCCACCTCACTCTTGGCATCGCTCTTGCTCTGTAGACCTGCTTTGCCCCAGGCTCCTCGAATGAGCCCAGGGGTGTTCCTCGGCTTAGCTGACCACAGTCTTTGTTTAATTCCCATTTCCAGGCCTGAATCTGAACCAGCTCATCATTTCAAACCCTGCCTCTGCAGTGGGGATTGCATCAGGATCTCTGCACTGAGCTACATCCCCAGCCCTTTCTTAAGTTGATCTCTTTTGCCCAGGCTGGGCTGAAGTTTACACTTCCCTGCCTCGGCCTCCCTGAGTGCTAAGATTATAGGTATGTGATCACAGTCCCAGCTTGTTTTGAGCCATAAGTGGGTCATTGAACAGCCTGTGGTTTGGGCGTCTACTTTCAGGTTTAGATAATTAGCGAAAATGACACGGCGTTGAGTGATTGTGTTAGGTTTTGGTTGCTGTGACAGAATACCTGAGATAACTTGGGAGGAAGAAGGCTTATTCTGGCTCGAAGTTCCAGCGCATGTCACTGGGCTGCAGCGTGTTCGTTCTGCAGGGAGGCAGCGTCTGGGTAGCTTTTGTGGCAAGGCCCATGGTGTTTAGGAAGCAGAGACAGAGACCCATAAGACACCCTCAAAGGGTGTGCTCCCAGTGACATGTAGCCTGCTCTAGGGCCCACCTCTCGGTAGGTCTACCCGGTGGGGACCAAGCCTTCAGCACATGGGCTTTGGGGGACGTTTAAGCCAATCCGTAATAATAGTACATCTCTTAGGAGTGTGTGAAGGATGACAAGTACTGGTTAGTTAGTTGGTTTGTCGGTTGGTTGGTTTTTTATTTATGGTAGTGGAGAATGAACCTAGGACCTCATGCAAGCTAGGCAAGTGCTCAGCCGCTGAGCTGTATGCCTAGCCGTGGCATCGCCAATTCAGAAGTATTGCAGAGGACTTTGGTGACCCCCTCAGAAGCTTTTAGGAGACTAGTGTGCATTCCTGGTAGAGGCATGCTTGTGTTGAGTCTTACTAAAGCCTTGACAGTCAGGGGTCTACTAAGTATTTGTTTACTGAAATATTTCTGTCTTACACAATTTTTCAGTTTCCCCTTTTATCTTGAAAAATACCTATGAGCTTTTTTCTCTTAAGTTTTTGAATAATTTCTAACATATCTTTTAGAATAAAAGAAAAATTCTTAATGTTAATGGGCATATATATGTTAAAATTTTTAGTGTATTTGGGTTACTAATATGCATTTTCTTTAGATGCAGAAACCTAATGAGTTTTGGACACTAACCATATTTATGAATTTAATTTCTATATTAAATATCTTATGCCTAGATGAAGAGATGTTTCCTGAAAAATGCAGCCAATTCAGAAATAAGCCATGTAAGATAGTAAAGCTTCCCTTTACTTTGTGTAGAATTCTTACAAATAAAATGTATTAAAGAGAAAGTGATTGGTTCTTTGTGAATATAAATTTGTTTATTCTGATAGTATGGTTATTATCTGAGTAGTACGGCTGTTAGCTGAAGGCGAAGTGTTTACTGTGTAGAGCGGGCTGCAGCTGAAGTCCCGGTTCTGTGGATGTGCGTCTCGGTGGTGCTGCTGAGTGCCCGGAGGTGCTGCACATCTTCTGAAGCTGCGCTGCAGTTAGAGTTGCATGCAGTGAGCATGTGCTGTGTCACTCTGTTGCTCTGGTGCAGGCGATCTGGGGACCGGAGGAGAGTGCAAGTGCAGGTGTGGCAGGTACGTGGTAATAAAGGTCCGAGTCCACCCTAGTGTTTCCTTGGGTGTGCCTTCGTGCCTGTGTGCATATGTGTGGCATTTAGTAGGATTATGGCGTTGGGAGACTCGAGAGGGCCGACAGCTGTTAGCAAATTGGCTAAGATAAACCTCGGTTCGTGTGCTTTTCTTTTTGGCTTTTGTAGATGGGCCATATTTGGTATTTGTGATGTAGACACTCAGGCAGAGTGGCAGAGTCTAGCTTGTGGTTCAGCTTTTAGGGTCTTAGTGTGGCTGATGCGAACTGTACGTAGTCATCCAGTCTTGCTGCTTCTTGGAGAGAGCGTGCTTGGGCCTACAGTGAGCGTGTTAGCTCGGTTAGGGTGCCCTGCCGAGTGTGCGGCACCCAAGGGAGCAGCCGTTCAGACTTCTGCTGAGGGTTCTGCTAAACTGCAGTGTTCAAAACAAATCAGTGTTTTGAGTCAGGAGTGGGCCAGGTTCAGTGCAATCATGGAGAACTAAATTCTTCAGACTTGCGGTTAGGCAAAAGTTCGGCACTTCAGGAGGTCTGTGAGATGTGGTCCTTACTGAAAGCACTGATGCTACAAGCGGAGCGCTCGGGTAGGCGGTTTTACGTTGGCACCCACTATCTTTGTTTAAGAAACTTGAGTTGGGTTTGAACTCCTGCAGCAGCTCTAAACGCGCCCTGCAGGACAGACATCAGCGGGTAAAGCTGTATTTAGGCGCTCTGATAAGCTTAGCTGGGACTGCGGTCTGTCCAGGTATGGCAGTGATATGTGGATGTGCTGGGGATGTCAAAGTGTTGTTTGCCTTTTGGAAGCGAAGCGCAGGACAGATTGGGTGAAGACAGTGTTGAATCCCTGCTGACTGATAACTTGGGTCTGTGAGCGATTTCCCCCAGATCCATTTAGTCTATTTGGCAGAAGCAAGGGAGGGAGATACTTTGTTAATTTGGTTAATGCAGGACTTGGAAGCCTTGTCTCCCCTTGAAAAGCCCTTCCCCTCAGCTGTGACTCTGACTCCTGCTGCATGCAGCGCTGCCTGTCCTTTTTACGTGTGCTCTCACTTTCATGCCAAATGCATTTTTAAGCAGTCTCTGGGATAATTATTGCCATTAACCAGTTTTGACAATTTTAATGATATTTTTATTTATTCCCTTTTGCTAGCTGGATTGCCTTTTGCAATTCTTTCTTCAAGGCATAACCCCTTCCAACGAGGAATATTCTGTAATGATCAGTCCATCGAGTACCCTTACAAAGAAGACACGATACCCTATGCGTTATTAGGTGGAATAATGATTCCATTCACTATTATCGTTGTAAGTTAATTCCACTTTTTTGAAGTTTGTAACTTCTGAGCAGTTGGCTTAACTCTGTTGTAGTCCGTTAATAATTAAATGTATAACCCTCTAAAACAGTGTGTTTTAAAAAAAAAAAAAAAAAAAACCTTGAAGGTTTATTTAATCAAGATAATCTCAACTGTTTTTAAGTCAGGCCAAAAGATAATATATTATTAGAAAAGCATTTTTTGGATATGTGTAGATTTTATGTTAATGTGTTTCATGTCACCACAGTTATTAAAGCTCTGCTTTGCTATTGTTTCAGTGGTAATTGTCAAATGTTATAGTACTATGTTTTTATATTTTATTCATTGGTATTCTTATAATTTATTGTCTTTGTGTAATTACCTACTGAGTTGGTCACTGAATTCTAGAAAAGAAAGCCTCTGACGTTAAAACTTCAATGTGTGTTTATGTTAGAAGTTTTAGATAATGCCGTTGACGGGAGAGAAAAGCCACAGTTCTGTACATACATGACAGGGAACATACAAGACTTCTGCTCCTGAAGGCGAGATTGAGTCTTTCAAGCGCACTTATAGCTGTTGTTTTCTGCAGCTTCAGATGGAAATGCTTAGAGAATGTGACTCTAGGGAGAATTTAGGTTAAACTAGATGATTTTTTTAGAAGTATAGTTTTTATTTTTGAGACAGCGTCTTGCTGTATAGCTCAGGCTGGCCTTGAACTGGTGGTGAGCCTCCTGTCTCAGCCTCCTGAGTGCTGGGATTACAAGTGTGTGCCATCACGTGGGGCTAAATTGGATGAATTTGTAATCACTTTTACTCAGAAATTCTGTGACTTCAGAAGTATTGTTTTCTGTAGCTTACAGGTTTGGAAATTGGATTTGTGTTAATTAAATTACTAACAGGGAGATAATATGGCTTTACCCAAGAGAAAGTTCAGCAAAATACCGCATATAGTTAGCTTGTCTGTCTGGGGAGTTTATTATTTTTTTACAGTCTTAATTTAGAAATATGTCTTAATGATCATAGCATCTTATTAGCAGTGAAAGTTAACTCACATTTTGTGCTGCACAACGAATAAAGGAAAACCTCTATTATGTAAATGTGTGTTTCATAAGCCTGTGAGCTTCTTGAAGGCCAGCTTGCCTTCCTGACTGCCTGGTGAGGAGAGCCCGGCGTGTCCTCAGTGCTTCATGCAGTCGCGGTTGCATGAGTGGAACTTGCACTTTTTATGACCTTAGTGACCCTTACGACATTGTGAAGTTTTAAGAAATCAGGGTTTCTTGGGCTGGTGAGATGGCTGAGTGGTCTAAAGCACCTACTTAGAACAAGCTTAGCAAAGCACAGGGACCACGGTTCAATCCCCCAGCACCACATGCCAGCCAGCCCCGCCCCCTGGTGGGCAGAGCTGGCCACACACACACACACACACACACATAAATAAATAAATATTTAAAAAAGTCTTAAAAATATTAAAATTAAGAAATCAGGGTTTCTTTAACAGCTAAGTTGTTGACGTGAATTTTTTTGCTTTTGTTTTACAGTGCTGGAGTTAAAAGCCAGTGCCCAACTTCGCTGGGCTGGAGCTCTCCCACTAAGCTAATCCCCAGTTCTTACACCGAGTCTTTGCTACTCTAGCAAAGCAAGCAGCGTGACCTGGGAGGAGGGCACGGGCTCCTTTTGGTGGTCTTGCGCCTCCACAGGCCACTTGCCAGGGGCCGCTTGCCAGCCGGTGGGCCAGGCAGACCTCCTGCCGCCTCAGGAGCTGGGTGCTAGCCGGGGACAGGACTGGACCACCATACTCAGCAGTTGTTTTGTTTTTTTTTTTAAAGTATACATATTTCTGAAAGATTGTGAACTATTTCATTATAAAAATTTTAGCTAGCTCTCTTAGTTGCAAGTATCTAGTTTCAGGCAAAATTCAAGTACAATATTCAAGTAAACCATGCCAAAAATATACTTGTCTTTTAATTCCACTTTTCTGTCAGGAATTTTTTTTTTTTTTTATATTAGGGAAGAGTCTACAGGGTGTTCAGGGTCTCACTACTAGCTCTGTAGTGATCCGCCTGTTTACCGCCTCCCAAGAGCTGGGATTACAGGCGCGCGCCACCACGCCCAGCCTCAGTTGCCCTCTCAGTGTGCCCTGCAGGTGGGGCCGGCATGGCCAGCCTGGGGAGTCGAGCCCCAGCCCCTGGGCCTGCTTGCAGGTGCTTTCATCGCTAAGCTATTTGGCAGGCCCTCTGTCAGGAATTTTTGCTGTTTATTTTTAGAGACAGGATCTCACTCTGTAGCACTGGCCTAGACCTCATAATCTTCCTGCCTCAGCCTCCCGGCATTATGGGCATGTGTCACCATGTGTCACAGAAATCTGCCACAGCTTGAAGGACTACTACAGACAGGGTCCCCTTGCCGTGTACCTGTGGATGTGTGCAGTGTGCACATTGTACACAGAGGCTGACAGACAAAATGGCCCGGACCTGGGAATTCCATTTCATCACCTTCAGGCCTTTTTACTGTTACAGCGCAATCCATGAGAAAGTTACTTTTACATTTAGTGAAATAAGTAAATTAATAAATATAGATTTCTTAGAAGAATGTGTTACTTAAAGGTGCTGTGAAAGTACTGTTTTCGTATCAGCAAAGACAAACTCTGCTTAGGGTAGTAGTTTCATGTACTAATTTAAAATAGTAAAATAGCTCCAGTTTGTTCATTAACTCTAGTTTCTTGCAGGCAATACTTGGTTAAACTTGTATGTGGCTGCTTTTACTTATTAGAAAGGAAGTCATTTAAAGATCATGACTCAGATTTCATACCAGCCTTTGATATGAATTGCGAATGATCTGTAATTCCACGATCATTAGCGTAGTTTGGGAGAACCACAATTAGTATCTTTATTTGGAAGATGAGAACATTTCAGTGAGGAGAAAGTGGTCAGAGAATTCCAATACTAAAAAGGAATTAATAAAAATAAGTCCAATCTGATGATACATCTTTGGCTCTTGAGAGTCAGTGGAATAAAGCAATGAAGGCAGTCAGAACTCTTTGAAAGGAAGTAGAAGACGTGGAAATGCGCCAGTGCTTTCCGAGTACTCCTTCGGCAAGACGGCCTCCGGATGAAGCCGTAGCGATGGTGCAGAGGCCTGTAAGCTTGCTTGGCGCAGGTGCGAAGGAGACGGTGAGGACACCGCAGCGTGGAGGAGTTGGAAGGGTGCGTTTGCACCACTTGGAGAATTAGTGGCCTTGATCTGAGTACTGTTCTACTTCCCCAGATACTATCTTTAGTTCTTTAATAATTCATCATATAAGGAATAAAGAGCTAAAGGGGCAAGATAAAGAATTTTTAAAAAATAATTTTGAGAAACAAATAGCAATGAGACAATTTCAAAAGGATAAATAATTAAAATGAAACAAAAGGGCTGTGTCTTGTGTAGATCAAACAGACAGACACATCTCTACAGTGAATTTGGAAGACTTGATTTGGAACTTCTTTGGTGGGAGTTCCTCTCAGTAATGGTGTGAGTATGGTAAAAATGTTAGCGTCCTGGGGCTGCTGGCCACAGCGCTCTTGCCATCCTCGAGTTACAAGGTTAAGTTTCAGCCTACGTTGCTTGTGTCTGTCTGCTCGCTGTCTCAGTGCAGCCCCCAGCAAGCTGGTTTTGTTGTTGCCAGGGGCGAGGACAGGGTTTGGGTAGCTCTAGGCGATTAGGTCTGGGAAGACTTACAAATTTGGGAAACTAGTTGAGTTCTTAAGAGAAACAGCTAACAGCTGAGATGGGGAAGTTTTAACCACTGAAATTGTGATTGAATCCTATTTGGTATGTTTTCAACAGTCCAAGATCAATTCTATAACGGAGTCTTTGAGAGAAATCTATTCTGGATATTATTTTATTGGGAATTACTGGAACCCTTAAATGGCTCCAGGAGGCATCATATACTTTAAAACAGGGTACCTGGAGGTAGCTGGGGGAGAACTCTTAAGCAAAACTGGCAGTTTAACATTCCTACAAGTAACTGTAGCTTTCCATTCCTGTAATATTTCCTCAGAAAAGGGTCTATCACATCAAGGACTGTAATGAGTATTTTTCTGTTGGGCTTTGTTTAGCAGATTCAGTTTTTATCTGAGAGGCCGTCAGTTAAAATTCATTGACCATCTACTCTGTTTAGGTCATTTTAGCAATCTCGGCCTTCTTTCTATTTGGCAATTAAGAAATCACACTTGCGTAGAGTTCACTCTGTTCATCAGTCATAACAATCTAATTACAAAATTCCACAAGTCACTGAGCCTGATGAAAAAATTTTTGCTATCAGGGTCTTTTTTGATTTTTGTTTTGTTTTGAGACAAGGTCTCTAGTTCAGGGCAGCCTTGAATTCACTGTGGATCCCAGGCTGGCCTAGAACTAACTGGCAGTGATCCGCCTGCCTCAGCGCCTGGGTTGCTGGGATTACAGGTACATGCCACATGCCCAGCATCTTCAGGTTCTTGCAATCTCTTTTAGGAAGCAACTATTTATTTCATCTATGCTAAGGCTAACCGCAAAGACAGTTAAAACCCATTACTTGGAAATGTTTGTTTTATAAACTAGTTCTGTAAGTTTAAGACAAGCAGGGAAACTGGTGTGGATCTCAAGGGAAACTTCGTTACTTAATAACCCCCTCCCCAATCAGCAAGCTGGCTTTTCCCTAAGTGTTTAGGTTTCACTTGACTAGAGGGCTATCTTATTTAAGCAACAAATGTTGTTGTGATGGTGCCATTCAGTATCATTTGAATTTCTCAGGGTGCTGACCTGTGAGCTTGTGAAGCGCTTGGGATGTTCTCTTGCCTTCACAGTCCTTGTAGTCATGCGCTCACTCAGGGATACCTAGGTATGACCAAAATGGGACATTCACAGCACAGCCTGGCTCCATTTTACAAGTCAGTGTAAAAGAGAAGAGTCAGTTGAAATGTTTCCTTGGGGAAGGGAAAAATGTCCAACATGTTTGGCCTTTTAGTAACACTCCTTAAAAGGACCTAGCTGAAGGAAGTCTGGAAGGCCAAGCTTGCCCAAACCCAGTGGGCATCAGTCTTAGATTCCTGCTCTTACAGTACATGTTTTCCTCCTTAAAACTGTTTTACTGTTTCTAATGTGATGGATGTCTTTGGTCCAGAGGATGTTTGAGAAATAACAGACTATCAATAAAAGGAAGATTCCTCTGATAGAGGAAATTTGAATTGCTTGAGCAAGCCATGGCTTTGTCCTCGAGGAAATGTCCCTGTCTACTTACTAGAATCCCAGTTCAGTTAAACATGAGGAAATAAGGCCTTGGTGTTTTAGATAGATTATGCAACGATCTTGGCTCAGCCACTGCTGAACGCGCAGTGTCCACAATCACCTTGACACTTTTATGTGGCTTAGGGTTGGCTATCCAAAATTGACTCCATTTGTGGGGTGGGGTGGGGGCTGTTTTTAAAACTGAGATCTTACTGTGATTTATCATTTTCCCTGTTTTGTTGAAAGTGTGTGCTTGCTACCTTAACATATTATTTTTGTTTCTTTTTCAGATGATTATTGGAGAAGCCCTGTCTGTGTACTGTAACCTCTTGCACTCAAATTCCTTCATCAGGAATAACTACATAGCCACTATTTACAAGGCCATCGGCGTCTTTCTGTTCGGTGCAGCTGCGAGTCAGTCCCTCACCGACATCGCCAAGTATTCAATAGGCAGGCTGCGGCCCCACTTCCTGGCTGTTTGTGACCCTGATTGGTCTAAAATCAACTGCAGTGAAGGTTACATTGAGAACTACATATGTCGAGGGAATGCAGTCAAAGTTAAGGAAGGCAGGTGAGTGCTCAATCTCTGCTGCTCATCTACCTTTGGCCTTCTCGGAACAGAACGTTCAGTGGCTGAAAGGTGAGCCAGCCACTAGCTCCTGTGTGTGTGTGTGTGTGTGTGTGTGTGTGTGTGTGTACCACTGGGGATTACATGAAGTCTTTTGTGTGCGTATGCGTGCGTGTGTGCGTGCTCTTTATTCTCTAATTGCGTTTTATCATTGAAGAGCATTTCACTGATGGATTACCGCTGTGTAAGAGTGTGGCCTGGGCCTTCCAGGTCACTCAGGACAGGTTACGCAACGCTTTTCCCATGGTGGCAGATTGTATATATATTTGAGGCTTTCTGGGCCAGGTGCTGCCTTTTGTAGCTATTGAACTCTGCTCTGGTACCAGGAAAGCAGCCACAGATAACACTGGAGTGGCTTCGTTCCAGCCAAGCGTTATTTATGTGAACAGCAGCTGCCCCGGAGGTCGAGGTTTGCAGAGCCCAGCCTAATGCAGCTATTTCAGTGCTCTGCTGGCGTGCTGGGGCAGCAGCACGTCCAGTAAGACTGAGGCTCCACTAGGTCAGTAGTTTTCTTAGAGGTTCTGTTTTCTCGAGGTAGGGTCTCACGATGCAGCTCAGGCTTGCCTTGAACTCATGCCGCCCTCCTGCCTCGGCCTCCCTTGTGCTGAGGTTTCAGCTGTGCGCCTCCGTACCTGGCAGCCTTGTGTTCTCAGAGTATGTGTCCTCCCAAAACACTTGGCTTTGGCCACGACAGTCCATCCCCAGGGCTGGAGATGGAACCTAGGCAGGCCCCTTACATGCTAGGAAAGCACTCTACCACTGAGCTGCAGCCTCATTCAAGTTGCCACCTTACCTTATTTGGCTTATATTCTAAAGCACAGTGAGGCCAAAATGAAATAGAATATGGACTCCAAAAGGTCCAACTCTGATTTGTTAATAAGGAGTATAATGCAGGGCCAGTAACATTAAGGCAAGCCAGAATTCCTGGTAGTGTCAGTGCCTCAGCTTACCTCTCAGAGCCGGCGTCCTTACCCTTTCCATGGGGTTGCCTTCTAGTATTTCAAGGCTGTTGTTAGTTTCTCTTACCTGATCCTCACCCAGCGAAGGCTCTCTGTGGCTGGGACACCCCATGATTGCTTTCATGTGATTTCCAGACGTTTCGCTGTCTGTTTTGGTTCTCATCCCTGCAGCATAGACCTGCACTTAACCTGTTATTTTCATGTTTATGTCATGAGAAACCACCTTACTTAGCCAGGAAATACACTGTATGGAATGCTGGGAATTAAGCCAGAAGCAAGGCATCTCTGGCCCCATCACTGTGGGGCTCAGTCTAGCAGGGAAGATGCAGAACAAATGGTAAGGAGGAAGAAAACCTCCCTAGGATAACGAGCAGGCAGCCATCAGGCTGCTGAGGGGTAGGCTTTGAGGGGCAAGGAGCGCTGGTGGGGGTAAATTTTTTTTGGTGGAACCAGAGGTTGAACTCAGGCCCTTGTGCTTGCCAGGGAAG
>NW_004524577.1:38180563-38183095 GCF_000260255.1 Octodon degus
CTGAGCCATCTCCCTGGCCTCGGGGGTAAGATCTTAATGAAGACAGCAGAAGTGACCAGAGTTAGGTCGCTGAGAGGAAGACACAGAAAGCGATGCTGATTTGAGCTCAGCTGAGTATGTGTTGTTATAAAGGCAGTAGAGAAAGAATGATTCAGAAGCAGCTTCCAGGAGTGGGGAAGATACCAGCAGTACTGGAGTCTTAAGCTGCCTGTGGTGGTGCATTTGGGAGGCTGAGGCAGGAAGATAACCTGGGTACATAGTGAGCTGAAGGCCAGCCTGAACTACATGCCTCAGAAAAGAAAGACTGAACTCTTCAGTTGTATGAGGTGTGGAGATCGATTTTGGCTTAATGAAAAGGGCCAAGCAATGTTGTAGAGAAAGGCTCTTTAATCAGGTGCTTAGTGGGAAGACGGGCCTTCACGGATGAGTTTGAGCACACAGGGAAGGATGCACAATGGGACTGAGATTCCAGAGTGTTCCGTAGAGAAGGTGGGATGGAAGGGATAATTGAATGACACGCTGGATAAGAGGAAGCTTACTGGAATTGAGATTAACATTGATCACATTATAGAAAAAGCAAATAGCTGAGTAAAAATACATCATGAGAAACAGAATAAAAGAGAATGGAATTATCACGATTTCTTATATTTGCAGCTTTACCACAGAAACTTAAAAAAATTCCAAGTTGGTGTGATGGCACATAATTATATACCCAGCACTTAGGAGGCCGAGGCAGGAGGAGTTCAAGGCCAGCTGAGGTACATACTGTGAGTTTAAGGCCAGCGTGTTCTACAGAGTTGAGACTCTGGCTCAAAAAGAGAAAGATCCGCATTTACGGATGCAGTGATAAAAGATCCCTCAGAGGACTTAAATGGCAGTGCCGCTGGCCTCCGTGTAGGGCTGTGGCACGCGATCGCCTCGTCACTGGACACAGCCTGCGTCAAAGTGTATTACGACATCCCGCCTCCCACGCACCTCAGCTTGCGAGGTGGGCGCTGTATGGTTGCCACGCGTGGAGTCACGAGAGTTGTACCCCGTGCCTATCGCTAACACGGAAAAGGACCCAAATTTGAAGGACAGTTTCTATTGAAGTTTCTGTATAAAGTTGAAATACTGTAAATCAAATCATTGTAAGTTGAGAACTGCCTTTATTTAGACCTACTGCTGTGCCGTAGTGTGCGCTGTCCACTGTCCCGTCTGCTGCCCCAAGGGACGCACCGTCCTCACGCTTTTGCGCCTTCGGGCGGTGAGGCGCCCTGCCCCGACTCAGGAGCACTGAGGGGTCGGAGGGCTCGACGAAGGGCCCTGTCTTCAGAGATCAAAGACAAATCCAGGCCTTAACCACCCGCTGTTGCCCGACCTTCCTGTCCCACGCCTGCAGTGCTGGCCTCGTCCCTCTTGCTACAGGCAAGGAGAGCGGCGGCGCCCCTGTGACTCGCCTTGGCGCGCTGGTCTCACTTTGTACTTTCCCCGAGGCCTCTGCTTGGTGCCTCTGATACTAAGAAAGGCATTCCGGTGATGAGGGTGTACCTGCTCCAGGATTTGTCCCTGAAATTATTCGTCAAGGGTGCAGAGTTTTTACATGTCCTCTATTTCTGTGGTTCACATGTATAGATCTTAGCATTTTCTTGCAACGAGATTTCATACTCAGATTTTTTCCCTGTGTTTCTGAGACAGGGCGATCATGGCTGGCCTTGAGCTCACTTTGTAACGCAGGCAGGTCTCGAACTTGGAGCAGTCCTCCTGCCTCAGCCTCCTGAGCATATTCAAGTCTTTTGAACAGAAGCCATTTGGCAGAATGTTGAATAATTCAATTTATTTGAAATGACATAATTACCTTTAAATTTGTCTGTATCACATTCTTTCACCGTCTTTTCCTAGCATGTGTAAACTGGCTGACATATACTTCCTCTGGTTGTACTTTTGACCCAAGGACACTTAGGCTTTTTTAGCTATCTGCTTTTAAAGTTTCTACATCAGTGCACGTGTTACCTACGTACAGCCCTGTGTGCTGGAAAACAGCTTCTTTAGAAAGCAGCAAGGACATTTACATAGTTCAGACTGCGTGGCTCTCTCTATATATATATATAACTCATTTAGTGAGAAGAGTCCTTATTAAACTGGAAGTCTGAAACAAAGAAAAATAAATATCAAGTGGAAGAATTAAATTTTAGAAAAACTTCGTGTCTTAGAAGAATGCCGTTCTCATCATTGTTTCCAGAGTGAGGCGGTTGTTGCCATTTTCGGAGCTGGATGATATTGGCACATAGTCGTGGCTTCTTGCTGCTCTGTTGTGGACTCTGCGTTAGCTGGAGACGGACTTTCCCATTCCTTTTCTCTTGGATGTTGGAGGCCAAGTAAGCCAAGTGGCAAAAGCATTGCAATTGCAGTATTATCTATAAGTTGGAATTATGGTGTAATTTGCTCTTTTATTTATCTTCCCAACTTGCTCCCTTTTATAATTTTTTAAATTATGAAATTATAATGCTTGACCCTGGGGAAAAGGGAACATCAGTGCCCGAAATGAGTCAC
>NW_004524577.1:38183721-38224254 GCF_000260255.1 Octodon degus
TCCCACCGCCAGGTCTGCGGTAGAGTAGGTGAGCTGCTCTGCACTGTTACGGCATCCCACTGCCAGGTCTGCGGTAGATTAGATGCGCTGCTCTGCACTGTTATGGCGTCCCACTGCCAGGTCTGCGGTAGAGTAGGTGAGCTGCTCTGCACTGTTACGGCATCCCACCGCCAGGTCTGCGGTAGAGTAGATGCGCTGCTCTGCACTGTTACGGCGTCCCACCGCCAGGTCTGCGGTAGAGTAGATGCGCTGCTCTGCACTGTTACGGCATCCCACCGCCAGGTCTGCGGTAGAGTAGGTGAGCTGCTCTGCACTGTTATGGCGTCCCACTACCAGGTCTACCTTTGCTGATGCCAGTGAGGATACCATTACACTCAGTGTTTTGGAAAAAGGAAAAAAGAAAACCAAACCCAGAAAACTAATGAGCTCATAGTTCAGAACTGTAGCTCCCTCCTGAGTCAAGATTCTCCTCAGACCAGTGGCGCTCAGACTGTAGTGTTTCAGAGGCATCTGCAGGCTTGCTGAGCTAGTCATCAAGTGCCTGACTCAGATTCCCGAGGTTTGGGGTGAGACCTGAGAATTTGTGTTCCTGACAAGTCCTCAGATGTTGACGTCATATGGCCATATTTTGACAGCCGCTGGTGTTGATCCCCTGTATTATGGGAATGTTGCCTTGTGTGACATCTGTCTCAGGGTACAGGGACTAATACAGGGTGGGTTTAAAATTGTGTACAGGGAGTTGGTGTACACAAATTATTGGCTGCTTTAAGAGATACCTTTTTGCTTTTTCTGCTTGTATTTCAATTATGTATGTGTTTTTTTGTGCTGGGGATTGAACCCGGGGCTTGTACAGTAGTTAAGCATTCTATCCCTGGTTGTATCCCCAACCCTAAATTATATGTAGGTACAAACTCATGTTTCTGATCTATTCTGAATGATTGGTCTCTGGTTCTGTGAATCAGATATTCAGTACAAAGTTATTTCTTTATTTTTAAATGTATTTGGTACAGGGTCTCACTATGCAGCTCGGACTCATAGTGATCCTCCTGTTTTCAGCCTCCCAGCACAGGGATTACTGGCATGCAGCACATTTCTGGGGGAGGGGCCAGTGTGGCATGTGGTCTCAGGGATGGAACCCTGGTCCCTGCGCTTGCCTCAGCAGGCACTTGGTTTGCTGAGCTATCTCACTGGCCCAACACAAAGTTATTTGTATTTGCATTACAGCAGACTTGTATTTAGAGGCTTAAGTGCAACATGTGTTGTTGAATGTGAGACATAATTTTGCTTTTTAAAGTGCAACCCACATGCAGGTTAATAAGGCCGAATTTTGAGGAAATGCCTTCTATATAGAGAAGCACCCATCATAAGTAGGCTGCTGCGTGTGGCGTGTGTGTACCTGGTGAGAGAATGGACCGTCCGTGTGGTTTATAGACCAGACGAGCCATTATGCCTTCAGGAAGATTCATTTGTTCAGGCTTTTCCTTTTTCCCACGCGTACGTCTATCAGTAACTTGTCCCTCCCTGTTAGGTCATGTGTCTGTATGGAAATACCAGCATGTAGGATGAAATAGGGGATGATATTAATAGCTCTCCTGCTCTGCGAGAGGACTTTAGGGTGTTATATTTACTTTTTTAATTTATTTTTTATTTAATGAGAAAAAAGATAAAATAGCAACGAAACAGTTTCAAAAACAGGTTAGTAGGACAGTTACAATAATCAATACACTGCATATTGTTGTCTTCATAGCAGTTATTCAGAGGATACGATGTAGACATGATATCTTGTCTAAACACTATTAGTGCAAACCTTTCTGCTCATTGAACTAAGAGAAAGTAGCTGTATATCTGTCCTATCATGTATATACGTATTTTTTTTTCACTATAAAATGGTCCTTTATTTATATCCCCCTTTTTTGTTTTCTTTTGTCAGAGATGGGTGCTCCATTGCTGTTAGAGAAGCTCTATTTGGAGAAGTCTTTAAAGGATCTTTTCATACTTGATGTTAGTCCAAATATTGTAGCTACTTGAATTCAGCAAAAATAACCCAATATACTCCAGTAGTCCATAATAGTAGTGAGTTATCAGCACAACTGGCAGTTATCTGAAGTTGCTGAATTGAGCCTTTTACAGCTCAGCATATTAATATAACTTTACTTTTTTTTGTTGTTGGAACTGAGTGTTGAACTCAGGCCCTTGCGCTTACCGGGGAAGCGCTTATTCCTCTGAGCCAGCTCCCTGGCCCCTAGCTTTACTTTTTATACCTTGTGGTTACACTTTTCTGATGGATGGTTAAGACCAATTTAAGCAAGACCTATATAACTAAAAATGGAACTTTTGTTTCTGACAAGGTCAGTCAGATGCCCTCAGGATTTACCCTGTAACCATGTACAGCACCTTGTGGATCTTCTGTCAGTGTCAGCCATCTGGATGAGTCACGGCCGTTGCTTGACCAATT
Source organism: Octodon degus (assembly GCF_000260255.1). NCBI lineage: Eukaryota > Metazoa > Chordata > Mammalia > Rodentia > Octodontidae > Octodon > Octodon degus. The sequence continues at coordinate 38,186,177 of NW_004524577.1, forward strand.
TGCTCTCTGCGAAAGCCTGAGGGAATTTTTTCTCTTAGGTGACCCTCCTTAGGCACACTGTGCATTGTCGATCCCTTTCCTCTGTGGCCCCATAATCTCCTTGGTCATAAAATTTGGGTTACCACTTAGTTACAAGATGTCACAGCAGAAGTTCTCTTCTGTCCTGAGTCCTCGCTGACCTTGAAGGGCTAGGGCCAAAATGTTGGCTATCTTTTTAGCCCAGAGGTTCCTATATTGAAAAGGGATGTACTTCAAGGTCGCTGCCTCTGTCAGGCCCCCTGCAGTGCAAGCTGTGCTGCTCCTCTGGCCGTTGTGGTGCCGTCGCGACGTGCGTGTTGGTCTTGTGGTGCTGCAATGCTGATGAGACGCTTGCAGAGTGCCTGTGTGGTGTTGTGGGTGACGGAAAGTGGTAGAGGCCTTGTGGCAATGCGGGACATTAAATCCAAAGATGGACAGTGTTAGCCTTTGTAGAGGAGGTATTTTGTAGGAGGAATAAGATTTGACTCTAGCCAAGTACAGTGGTGCATTCCTGTAAGGCCAACTACTTGGGAGAATGAGACAGGAAGATTGCAAGTTTGAGGCTATCCTGGGCAACTTGCGAGATGCTGTTTCAAAATGAAAAATAAAAAGGGCTGGAGGTGTAGCTTAGTTGTAGGGCACTAACAGGTCCAATCTCAAGCACCACCAACAACAAATTGTTTTTGGACATGTAGAATTGGAACAGAGCATGTCACAGGGCCGAGCCACGTGAGCAGAGGTAGGCGGCTGGAGGCAGAAAGGATACAGGTTTGGGTCAGATACTAGTGTATCGGTGTTTACGCTAAGGCCTTTGAACTGAATGCAGTAGAAGTTGAATGAAAAGACTGCCGTGTGGAGACAGCTGGGAGAACAGGGTGCGAAACCTTGTCCAGGCGCTAAAATGCTACATCGATACTAAAGCAGAGCGGGCATAGGATGCGGCACCTCGGTCCAGGGATAGTAGTTTCCCTGAAGTTGAACGGCAAGGTGCCCACAGGAAGAGTGCTACTCGGATTCCAGGGAGTACACAGGTGGCGGCCCCCGAGCAGCACAGAAACACAGAGGCCGTACCAGAGTGCCGCCAACCTTGCCTGCTCCAGGTAAACCACCACGCAGCGGTAGCTTCTCAGCCACTACTGCCTGGATCTTGACTGAGTTTCTGGGATTATAGTCTCCATCGAGCAAGCAGACAGACAGAAATTCTGTTGCTAGAGGATTTTTAATGGTTCTTTTTTGAGAGAGTGAAGCTTGGGAAGACATTAGATAATAGTAATAAAATTAGCATCCTTATAGATGATGAACTTCCCATCTCTGCACTGGAGGGATGACAGGACTGCTAGCCTTTTAATGTGTATAGTGTACTTACCACTAACTTAGTAGGGTATATAGTGTAACTACAATGTTTTCCTTCTCAGGGGATGTTTGAAAACTTATGAACAAGACAGGCAGTTTTCAAGAATTTTGTTTAATTATTAAAGTACAAAACTGCTCCTTTAAAAACTAAAAAAACTTTACATAGACAGTGGATACAGACAGTATTTAAAACCCCTTCTCTTTGTTTTTGTTGTGCTGTCTCCCTTTGAAAATACTTTTGAAACTTAAATTTTTAAAGATTTGCAATAGAATACACCTATATTCTGAATACATTATGAATATTATTTGCACAACCAATCCAACTGCCTTGGATTGCTGTGTGAAAAAGGTCTTGGGACATTTTACACACATTATGAAAATGCTTGGCAGATGTGTTGAGAAGGTGCCCCACGCTTCCGTGTAAGCTGCTACGTTCTGGCACTCTGGCCAGAGTCTCGGCGAGAAGGTCGCAGTAGCAAAGTGTTGGAGTGGCCTTCGTGCCGCTCCTGGGCTCTGACCGGAAGTTGGATTCTCACCACCACAAGGGAAAAGAAAGTGTCGAATCAGATCACTTGCCTCCTTGACGTGGTAGAGCTCACAGGTAGGCAGTGTGTGTTCTGTGATAAAGATGGTTCATAGGTCACCTATTCCTTTCTTTGTCCATGTTGATAACTATCAAAAGATGAGGGTGTCTTCGTTGACAGAGCGAATAGTATTTCATTCTCTTAGTATATTATAGGTAGGGGCCAAGGTACATGTAATATTTGGATATGAAAAGTGTGAGGATTTTTTGTTTTCTGGGATAACTCACAATGAAAGATCAGGTTCTAGGTTCGATTTCAGCCTGAAAGAAGTCTCGAGCACCTCCTGTGTGCTGGATAACCGCGCAGGGTGTTAGGGATGCACGATGGATTAAGGTGATCACAGCCGGGAAGGTGGACGCTCATTCCACCAAGGAATTGCTCTTGTGTTTTGTGATTTCTAAAAAGTAATGAATACGTATGATAGAACTAGAAACGCAGCGGGTTCAATTTTCAGTCTTTCAGTTGCCCCGGCCCACTTTAGACGCGCAGGAAGACAGTTCACTGCAAGGTGCATGTTCTGTCTCGGGGCAGCAGGCCTCTCCCCCGCGGAGGCAGGGCAACAACTTCGTCTAGATATTTTTAAAGATCTCTTGGATGAAGCTGGCTGAATTAGCCCCTAAAGAGAGGTGGAAGTGTACTCCATGCAGGGGACACATGGAGAGCGTAATGCGGTGGGCACAAGTCCCTAGGGAACCGATGGTGGCGGTAGGGGAGGACGCTCAGAGTTGGGTGTCCGCTGGGCTGGGACGGGCGTGGGGTGGGAGGGTGGGCTCTCGTGGTGTTCCTTAAAGATGCTTCAGCTTTCCTCCCTTCTTTATAACCTAAATGTACTAAGATGAGTGATGTTTTGTGATAGAAATTGCCACTATTGTAACAGGAAGAGGACCCGGGTTGCTAAGGGAAGTGTCTTTTCTGCATTTGTCAGTTGGGTAGAATAGATCTCTCCAGGTGGAGTACTGTGGCGCCCTGCTGGGCCTTTTGGTAACGTGAGCTGCAGTGATGTCACCAGTCTGGTCTGAAAGGAACAGAGCGACCTGTCTGGCCAGCCTCCTGTTGGGCTCATCTGTTTGGGCCTCTGCTTTTTGTCCTGCTGCCAACAGGGTCTACTGTAGCTCAGGTCTGTGTTTCTGTACGATACTAAAGGCCCTTCTGTGCCACTTGGGCCTGGTGACCCGGAGTCAGTGTGACCCGCAAGGGCTGCCAGGCAGTAAGTAACCAAAGACTTCTTGGCCCTGCCGCCCCTGCTGGGAGAGGTCTACAGTGGAAGGCTCTGGCTTGCGTTTTGCTCAGTCTGTCCAGGTTTCCTTTTGTTTTCCTCACAGTGGCTTTGGTGATTTGGAGACTTTATGCACAAAGTCGTGAATTTTTCCTTAACAATAGTGAAAACACGTGACCCCCACTCCAAAGTATGGCTTTGTATGTTTCACACTTCAGCCAGTAAGCTTGGTCACAGTCTACCTCGCCTTCATCTGTTTCAGTCACAGTTTCCTTGTTGAGGGTTTGGAAAAATTTCTTTCGAAAGTCACATTATTTTTAAGATACTTGCATTTCTACCTTCCTTTATCCCATGATTCTCAGCAACTTGCTACTTTATAAGTTCCTTTTTTTCAAGATTCTTGCGAGGTAGTAGGCACTTATTCTACTGAGCTATCTCCCGGCCCTCAAGATTCTTGCATAAACAGAAAACATTATTTTTATCAGGTTAGAGTCATCAAATAGTCCATTAAGTTACGAACTTACAATTCCCTACTCATACACCAGCTGTGCCCTATTTTTTCCTTTCTCATAGTCCTGATGGCTTCTCTCCCTTAAGGATCATGCCATGTGACTGTGAAGACGTGGTTCATGTGTGGTAGCGGCAGTGGAATGAGTGATAAATTAATGTTAATGAATAAAACAGGGCAGTCACCTCTGTCTTATGTCAGAAAGGCATGTGACTTTGTGCTGTGTAGCATGGCTAAATAGACTAACGCAGAGGCTTGAAGTGGGAAGAGAAGTGGTTAATATACAAACAATTCGAGACGTATGGTGTGGCTTTTGTTGCTCCTGAGCTAGTTCTCTATTCCTGGGTGGTTCAGAGAAGGGAGCTGAGCTTACATTACCTTTACTGCGTTCTATGTAAGTTAGTTTTGGTTAGGGCCGCTTAGATTCTGCACTGTTTATTACCTTTACCTTTGTACCATCTTGGCGAGAGATACCCTGTGCTTCTTACAGTTCTAAACATTTCTACAATATGGCTTTTATCCACAAAAATGTCAGAGTCCTTAATCAAGGTGTGAGGACAGGTTTCCAGGGCCTGAGCCACTGCCGGGCTCTGGATGTGCGTCTACATCAGGGCGCGTTTGTGATGCAGGCTGCTCAGGGTAGTGACACTCACGGCACTGCTGGGAAGAGTAGCGGGGGACAGGTACGGGGAGAGTGCTGTAGGAAATTTGGAGCTAGCGTACCAAAGGTATTTTGACAACTATTATTTTTAATATTTCCAGCCAAATACTGTATGTACTTTTACTCTAACAAGTGATCTGCAGTATTACCACTGTCTAGTGTGGAAGTTTTGTTAGTCTTCATGTGATACATTTTTGCACAGCTGGTTTGTGTACCCTTTCATTTTTCTGTGTATTTTTATACTGAATATGAAATTTCTTCTTTTTGTGTGTGTTAAATAAATGATATATTTTAAAATCCTTTATGGTACTTTTTATTTCAGTTGACACAGTTCTGCTGCATTCATTCTGACACAACTTCCAGAATAGTGCTGGAGCCCCCCGCGGCCCTCGAGGTGCCATGGTGTTGCCGCACACGTGTGTGTACGTGTGTGCTGCTCTAGGAGCGATGCCTTGAGGTGAACTGCTGGGTCAGAACTGATGCTCACGTTGTGGGTGCGGCCACATGGTCCTTTTGAAAGTATGCGAGGGGGTAAGCCTTTCCTCTTGTCATCTGAGAGACTTCCCAGTACACTAGGGGTGCGGCCTTCAAAGATAAGCTGATACCTTATACCAGAGCACTTGACACATTTATCAGTTGTAAATGTCCTTTTGAAATAAAGTAGAGCTAATGTGCGATTAACGTGTTAAGAGGTCGATGTTCACGCGTCCACTTGTGTGAGACGTTGCCTGTCTTTACTAGGTGAGTCAGTGGGTAGATGGGACCACAGAGGGGAGTTCATACTTGAAGCCAGTCTGTCATGTTGATGTTGAATCGGGAAATAGCATTCAAAGAAATTTCTCATAGTAAATTTGACTTTTATGCTGCTAAAAGTGTACAAAGGACAACTTGGTAGTTGTCTTAGTTACTCTTCTCTCGTTGCTGGGACAAATACCCGACACTCAAACTGAAGGAAGGAAAGGTTTATTTAGCTCACAGTTACTGGAGGTTTCCGTCCATACTCACTTGGGTCCAAGGCAGAGCAGCACAGAGCAGAAAGCAACCTTTCATGGCTGCGGCAAAGAGCAAGAGCACAAGGGAGGGGTAGCAGCAGCTCAAGCAGCTGGCTTCTCTTCCCACCTTACATTGTAATGCAAATTACCTGCCCCAGGGTAGGGGAAGTACTCACACCTATGGTACTTCCCAGTACTTACCCACCTATGGATAATCCCAGCAGTACTAAAACCCATAATCCCAGCCTTGGATCACACATAATCCCAGTGGATCATGATTTAACACAAACTCTAGAAGTCCTCACCCCATGACTGCATGAGACTTTGGGGGGACAACTAGACACAAACCATAACAGTAGTCTACTCAAGTGATTAATTACACATTGACATCTCTTTTATAGTTTTTCTAAGTTCTTCCATATATTTTCATTTCGTTGAAAAGTGTATGTATAAGCTGGTGCCTGTCTGTGGCCCTAGCCACTTGGGACCCACAGCAAAGGGGATGTATACAATCTCCTCCATAAATGGCTGCTGGAGGCTAAGGGAATTTTTTTGAAGCCAAAGTAGGCTCAGTGAGTTGCAGATCTCTGTGTCCTAAAAGTATCTGTCAACTTCTGGATGCCTGGACCCTGGTTTTGGTAGAAAGGCAGTGAATGCCGGGTGCACAGCAGACTAAAGGGCTGAGGCAGGCGAGTGGGCAGACCTGCAGGGCAAAGCATGTGGGTGCGCTAAGGACTCCGGCAGGCACTTTCCTCCTACTGAGAGCTGCTTGACCGTAGGCCACACTCGCGGGGCTGGAGCCACAGTTCCTGCTCTCTCTGTAACTTTAGAAATAAGCCAGAAGGTCAGAGTGGATTGATCCTGGACATAGCAGAGGTGCCCATAAACCTCGTGAGAGCGCTTGCTTCAAGGCATCCCCGCAGAGTCCCAAGGCTGACACGTAAGCGGGCAGGGAAGCAAGCTGCCCGAGAGGCGGCAGCAAGTATGATGACGGAAACTGCCCAGATCGCAGTAGTAGAATTGCTGTGCAGAGTGTAACGTGTGTACTGCGTAGGTTGAAAGTATGATGCAGGATGAAGAGAATGAAAATTGAGCATGCTGATAAATGATACATATTTTAGTAACTTAAAGTTTAAAACGTAACAGATTAAGCAGCAGTGAAAGGGAGGACTGAAGTTGGAGTTTGCACTGAAGAGATCTTAATGGAGAGGACAGGCCAAGGGACGGGGATAGAATGAAAAGATGCATTTCACGTTCTGCCAGAACTTCAGAGATAGGATACAGGGTTGAGAACCTTCTAGAATTGGTGAATTATGTAAATCCTCAGATACAGGAAGCCAACAAGGTAAGTGTTACATTTATTGTTCACTTCTGGTTTTTTTGAGACCCATCTCACTACTACCTCAGCCTTCTCAGTGCTGGGATTACAGGTGTGTGCCACCATGCCTGGCCGTAAGAAATCCCTACTAGACACACAGTAGTGGAGCTGCATAATATTGGGGACTTGGAGAGAATGAGCAGTTAAAATGGGAATGGCAGAGAGATGGCTTATTTATTTTATTTATTTATTTTTATTGAGATAAATATGAATAAGTATGAATGAGACAGTTTCATAGTTTATTAATAGGACAGTTTCAATAATACAATGTACATTGTTATCTTCTTAGTGGTTATCCATAGCACAAGAAGCAGCCAGGATATTCTGTCCAGACACTATTGGTACCCCTCTTTCTACTCATTGAATTAAGCGAAAGTAGCTGTATATCTATCCTATTTTGTATATATACATACAAAATGATCTTTCCTTTGTATCCCTTTTTTTTGTTTTTTGTTTTTGTCCTGCCAGAGGTGGATATTCTGTTGGAATCTAAATACTGTAGGTGTTTGAATTCAGCAAAACAGTCCAACACTGTCTAGCAGTCTATAATATTAGTGGATTATCCTCAGAAGTTACTGACTTGGGGCTGGAGAGATGGCTCAGTGGTCTAAAGCACCTACTTGAAACAAGCTTGGCAAAACACAGGGACCGCGGTTCGATCCCCAGCACCACATGCCAGCCAGACCCACCCCCTGGTGGGCTGAGCTGGCCACACACACACACAATAAATAAATGTAATAAATAAAAATAAATAAATTTAAAAAAAAAAAAAAAAGAAGTTACTGACTTGAGTCTTTTACAGCTCATCTTATTAATATGGCTTTACTTTATATACCTCGTTTTTATACTTTTCTGCTGGATGGTTAAGACCAAGATAAAGCAAGACCTATATAACAAGAAATGTAACTTTGGTATCTGACAAGGCCAGCCAAGTACCCTCAGGATTCATCCTGTAGCCCTGTACTGCACTTTGTAGATCCTTTGTCAGTGTCAGCCATGAGGATGAGTCATGGCCATTGCTTGACCAGTGTGTTCTCTGTGAAAGCCTGAGAGAATGTTTTTTCTCTCCATGTGACTCTCCCCAGGCACACTATACATCATTAATCACATTCCTCTTGTGGCTCCGTAATCTTCTTGATCAGAAAATTTGGAGCACAACTGAGTTACATGTTGTTATAGTACAAGTTCTCTTCTGTCCCAAATCTTCACTGACCTTGAAAGGCTAGGGCCAAAATGTTGGCTGACCTTGCAGCTCTTCCTTTTCTCCAATTTTGATCTGCTAACTTAGGTTGTTAACCTTCCAGAAGAGAAGCTAATTATTAATCTGCAATATATGCAGTTCGGTTTACTCTATCTGTCTAAATATCAAACATCTTTGGCATATCATGGAACAGGTTTTTTCCATCAAATATTGATATGTTGAACTTAAAGTCCTTACAGAATACGAAGGAAAAATAATTTTATAAAAGTAGAAATAAGCATTTACATATTTTTACAAAGAAATTTAGAAATCTAACCATTACAGAATTGTAACAGGACAGACCTGTGACATTTTTTTTTCTTATTCTTGTCTTTTTTTTTCATTTATTACACTTTAAAAAAACAACAACAACAACTTTATTTGAGAGACATTATGGTAATAAATAGTATGTCATGACAAGAAGTACATATTTAGAAGACCAGGATGGCAGGCACTCCAAGCGTGACCCCTCTATTACACATCGCCAGAAATGGCTTATTTTTTAGTAGTAAAAGTAGTTCTGGGGAGTTAGCTCAGCGGCATATGCGCCTGCCTGGCAAGCGCAGGGACCTGGTTCGATCCCCGGAACTGCATACTGTGTGCCGTGCTGGTCTCAGAACTGGGTATGGTGGCATGCCAGCACTAGGAAGGCTGAGACAGGAGGATCACTGAGTCCGAGCTCCATAGTGAGTCCTTGTATCAAAAAATGAATAAACCTGTAGAAGGCAGAGATAATGTATCAGAAGTGATGAGTAGTCTTCAGTAGTTAGGAAAATGATTACTCAAAAATTAATGCAAGAAAAGATATTTCCAGTTGATTCCAGCTTACTCAGAAGTTGCAGGATAATGGCTGTCATCAAGAATTGAAATAGTATCCAGTGCTGGTGAGGCTGCAGCACTGCTGATGGGAGTGCAGGCCACTGCAAATGGTGTGGGATTTCCTCGAAACCCTAAATGCCAAGTGACATTTGACCCAGCCATTTCCCATCTAGTTAGCTTCCTAAGCGTCAGTGGCATCGCGTCACAGTGACCCGTGCCACACCATGTTGAGAGCAGCAGAGTGCATCCCAGTGGAATCTCAGAAGTCGCCTAGGATGTCCTTCAGCAGATGAATAGATAAAATGTGGCACATGTACATGGTGCAGCACTGCCCTGCCGTGAAGGAAGATAAACCTGGCTCTCCTGAGGAAAGTAGATGCACCGGGAGGCCCTACAGGAAGTGAAGTAGTCACCGTGCCCCTGGTGGTTTAGCCACGTGAGTACAAGATTCAGAAACGCTTTCTCTGCGTCTTCGTAGGTGACGGGAAAGGCGGGACACGAGCGCCTGTGCAGGGTGAGAGGCCGGGCACGGGGGCAGATGCTGGGCGTCCAGGGTGCCTGGGGTGTTGCGCGTGGCTGCGAACGCACGGAAAACCGTGACGTTGGGGTTTGGCCTGTAGGGTAAGTTGTCTCAGCTGACAAATGGAAGAGAAATCTGAAATCTGGCATTTGTACTGGAGTCGCATTCCCAGTAAGTTGAACAGTCAAGAGCAGTGTGCTAACTGAAGGTTATTGTTAATGGACTGATTCCCAGTATTCGTGTAAATGAGTTTTGGAAAATTTTTATCTTTGGAAACTTTCTGAAAACATTTTCCCAAGGGTTGATGGAAAGCTTGCTTACACTGTTACTGTATCTTTATCTGAGGGCTGTAGTGAAGCAGAGAGCTAGTTAAAATTCTTAAGACACATCTTCTTAGCTGGGGCCAAAATCTGAAACAACACAGTTGAAGTTATTACATGAAACCAGTTTGCATTTGGACTGCTGCTTGAGTTTTATTAAAGCATCCAGACAGTTTTGTAGTTCATATGTGAGTTATGAGCGTAAGATAACTGCAGGACCTTTTCTCCTAGAGACTTGAAGAAAAGTAGATTTGTGGGAAATAGGAATGGTTTGAAGTTAGAACTTGTGCTGTATTGTTACTTCTCATTTTAATAGAAATAAAAGTTCATATTAGGAGATATTTGATAAATTTCTATGGAGAAGGCTTAGAAACTGAGATTGAATACTGGTTTTTGATCCCTGTCTATCAGAGTCGTAGGCAGGTTTCTTGGCTGACTGTCCTGAATAGAAATGATTACATATTCGGAGTTACAAAATTGAAACCATTTTGTATTCAACTAATGAAATCACTCTGTAGCCAGTAAACTGTTAGTTTGCAAATTATGACTTTGTGTATAAAGTACAACATTTAGTGAAGCTAAATGGTTTGGGCTTGGGAATATAGTATTTCTCATCAAGGTTATTTTGGCTTAATGGGCTTTGACAGTCTCTGAAATTCATTTAATTTGTAGTGTCTTCAGTATAACTTATTAAAACCAACTATAAAATGTTCAGAAATCTGGTCTAATGATCTAATTTAAAATAAGGTTTTATTTCTTCATTCTTTGTGGCCAGATAAGCTAAAAAGTGATTTGCTTACTTTTGTTCCACATAGATTAAAGTCAGAACAATTGTGAGATTTAATTATATGATTCCTGGCTGGCACGGGAATTACAAATGCTCTCTTTCGTGGTGCTGGATTAAGTCCGGGCAGGGCCTCGCGTGTGTGCGGCAGGCACTCTGCCAGTGAGCTGCACACCCAGCCCTTTGCAAATTTCGGACAGCGTCTTCCTGAGGTGCTCAGGCTGGCCTTTAAATCTGTGATGTTTTTGCCTTGGCCTCCCTAGTAGCTGGACTAGATTCTCAGAATACCTACAAAAAAATACAATTAAAATTCTTGGTAGAAAAGGTAAATTCTCAGTAGTTATCGCTACTGTGTACCTAAATCATCGTTATTTTCCCGCCCACCCTCGGCTGCCCAATTTCCATGCCTTTTAGTGTGTGCTTTAGGGGCCTTTTCTCATCCCTAAACCCAGGGAACGAACACTGCCCGTGAATCCTGAATAAGGCAGAATGCGGTGCGTGAGATCTTACGTCCTTCGTGTGCAGAGGACACTCAGGAGAAATGTTGGAATGATTTGCACGAGTTTCTTTCTTTTCATGGCTACGTCTGTGGAAGCAGAACACAGTTCTTGAATGTTCAGCCTTTTCTGCTTCAGAAGTGCCACACCTGTTGCAGTCACTCAGAGATTTCTAGATGGTAGTACTGAAAGAGACGTTCATGTGCTGGAGGACTGGTGGTACTCAGTTAAAATAGCGCAGGGAAGCACTTCCTCTGGCGGAAACAGGCAAGATGTGTGCCCATCTGCGACAGAGTGCTAACCCAGGGAAAGCAGATCAGCTTGCGCCGTGTTCCACAGGAGGCATGGCGTCATTCGGGGCAGGCCCTGCGTGGAAAGCAGGCTGCAGTCATGGTCATACACATTTTTGGGGAGTAAAGTCATGGCCTTTCTGCCAACTCTGGCTCATCAGTTATTACTCCTGGACACGTGAGAGCCGCCTGGCAGGCTTGTCCGGTGATCCAGCACCGTCCTACGAGTTTCAGGGAGATGGCCGAGTGGAGCAGGACCTCAGCCCCCCTCGAGCCCCATGTTGTCTTCTGTCCTTCCACCCTCATCTTGTGACTTCTGAGGGGAGAGGGAGGGAACTGTGTGCTCTCTGAGCTAGGAAGTTGATGGAATCAAGAAGGTTTCTGGCTGGAGGTGGATGCTCAGGGGTGGAGCACGTGCCTAGTGTGTGCCTAGCTCTGGACTTGATTCTTGGCCCCACCAACAAAAGGAACAAATTCTTGGCCTCCATGAGAGAAAATTAATGTTTCTTTTCTTTCTCTTACAGATTGTCGTTCTACTCAGGCCACTCATCATTCTCCATGTACTGCATGGTCTTCCTGGCAGTAAGTACTTGTATCCTGACCGTGGGCACATGTGCTGTGGGTGTGACCGGCACACGGGACCGCGCCTGTGCGGTGGCCGGGCCCACGCGCCCGCGGAAGCCTCCCGCTGCACGGCTCCTCCTCGGTGCTCACCGTGGGCGGTTTTGTGGGGTACCCCCCTCCGGCCCAGCATGGGTGCCGCGGCCACTCAGCCCTGGCTGGTGTGAGGAGGGCTGAGCTTCAGTTACCGGAAGTGAGGGCAGCTGTTGCTGCTTCTGCTTGAGTGGAGTTTGCTTTCCTTTCGCTGCCGAGACCCTTCCTCGACTGCCTGCCCAGAAGCAGCGGTTCCCTGGGGCGGCGTCTGCGGCGTGCAGCCCAGTGGTCTCCGCCGGTGCGGCAGCGTGCACTGCCCGGCACGGGCACGGGCTGGTGGTGAGACCGGAGGGTCGGCTTCCTGTGCTCGCCGAGCTGCACATGGGCATGCCGTTATCGGTTAGCGTAGTGAACGGAAGGCCAGGCTTCAGCGCACGTTCAGGGGACCTTTGAATTGCCTTTTATTTAAATGTGCTTTATTTAAAAAATAAATACTTATACAATTATATACTTTACTGAATAGTGCATTATACAGGATCAGTGTATGATGATAGCAGCATAGGGTGGGCGCTCTACCCTAATGTCAGTGGTGACTTCTGTATCTTAATTTTCTTCATAAGTCGATTTTTATATAGTTGTATTCATGTACATTTGCAGATTTTTTTTTCCATTTATCACATTAAATGGCATGAGTATTTAAAGCTTAGATTTCAAAAATCCATGCTAGCATAGTATTAGCATGGGGCAGACCGATGGGAGTTAGCTGTTTCAGGGAAATTTTTAAATTAACTACCTAAGCTTGCTTTTATCTAGAAAACCAAATTCCCAAAGTGAAAACAGTGTAAAAATTGCAGATATTATATGAAGTTTAAATCCACGAAACTATTACCTTTGGCTTCTCCAACATTTCTGGAAACTGCAAGGCTTTTGTGTTACGTTCATCTAATTTTATGAGGAGGCGAAGGGCACAGATTCATAGCTCAGGGCTGCTTTTTAAAGACAGATGTTCCTGATGTGCCAGGGAGAAGGTTCAGGGTAGTTAATGGAAAAGGCTGTTTTGACTTCTCATGTTAAGTTTTTTACAGAAACTTAACTTTTTTTTTACGGAAACTTAACTTTTTTTTTTGGTTTGTTTTTTTGGACAGGGTCTCACTGTGCAGTTCAGGCTGGCCTTCAGCTCATTTTGTAGCCCAGGCTGGTCTAACTCACAAGGATCCTCCTGCCTGGGATTACGGTGTGCTCCACCAGGCCTGGCAGCATTCTTTCTAAAAGGAGCCTGTTTAGTTATATATGGCACCAGGGGAGAAGGGCAGGGTAGGTAATCCTGAGAGCCATCAGTCGCGGGGCGCGGTCTCCACAGCACAGTCTGAGCATACTGGCTGGCCTTGCCAGTGTGGACATGCTCCCGGGCCCCGCTCCTCAGTGTCCTCCTTCCTTGGCAGAGACCCAGGAGTCTGTGCTTGGTTCGTGCTGATGTTTACGCTTTATGCCATTTTTCCTTTTAACTCTAATAATCCCCATGAACAAAGAGGCAAGATGGGGAAGAAAGGCTTGGGAAGGGATGGGACAGGTCTGCGAGCTGGCGGCCACCTGACAGTCAGGAGCCGCTGCGTTCCTGGTTAGTTCATCAGAATGCCAGCCCAGGCTGTCTGAAGTTCAGGGGGTGCAGAGCTGGCAGGGAAAAGGTGACCGACAGAGAACTTTGATTAGCTGGTTTTTTCTCAGATGTACCGTTTTTCCTCTCTTACCATTTTCTATTCTTTCCTTCTCAAAACATCCGTTGCATCTGTGTATTCAAACAGAAACATGTTCTGAGCACTCTTATGAAACAGGAACTGCAAGTAGACAGGCTGGCCTGACGGTCGGGAGCCTGAGTGGCAGGCTGGCTCTGTGGATAGGCCAGGGCCCATGAAGAGAGAGCTTGGAAGTACACACAGGGAAAATGAGCTCAGTCATAATTTGCTAATGGATTATTGTGAGCCATTTAAATTTTTTATTTTTTTTTTTATATTTGGTACAGGGTCTCACTATGCAGCTCATACTTGTTGTGATCCTCCCGTTGTCAGCCTCCCCAGCGCTGGGATGACAGGCATGCACCACCATGCCCGGTCTCGGAGGCTGGCCTAGTGTGTCCAGGGCGGGCCCGCCTGGCATGTGGTGCAGGGGATTGAACCCCGAGGCATTTAAATCATAGCGAGAAAAAGTCTGTAAACAGCTTTGTTACAGACCAGGACCTTTCTGGAGAAGAGGAACTCTACTGTATCTCACTGGCTCTAGGCAGGGGAAATATTTACCTGATGAGGTCCTGGGCCCCAGCTTTGATTTCAAGCTTGAATACACAGATGTCTCCTTGCTTCCATATTTACACACAACATTAACCTCTCCTCCGAATTCCTTAGGCAGTGACTCATTTCCCTGGGCATCTTGGCATCATGGGCCAGTCCCTGATATGGGTGGACATTTAAATCCTCAAGAATTCCTGACACCCCCAAGTTAACCCAAGTTACAAATTGTCTTAAATCAAACACCCCAGCCATATTGCTCCTGCCCTGGCAGCAGCCCTGCCCTGCACATTCACAGTGCCAAGCAGTGACTGCCAGTGAGAGGCATCTGGGCTCAGCAGGGGAGGGGACACAGCTGCTTTAGACACAGCCAGTGTGCATACTGGGTGACACCCCTGAACGGTGAGCAGATGTCAAATGACATTTATGTGATCATTCAAGAACAGTGAGGTACAGGAGGAATGTACTAACATACTCTTCTGGTGCCCTCCCGTACCCTCTTCCCTGCCACAGGGCTCCTGAACCCTCCTCTCAGGGCTCCGCCGTGTTGAGGGTGCCACTCACCTCTCCAGACCTTTAGTGCGCACGTCTGCATTCACACCACTCCTCACGGCACCGACCCTGTTCCAGTACTCCTGGGTTTCATGAAGATGACCCCTAAGTTGTGCAGTACTACCTAGTACTGGGGAGGGAAGAGCTTAGTACCCACAGACCACAAGAATCCTGCCTAAGATAACAGATCAAAATAGAAATTTAGGAATTGTATGAGTCTTCAAGACAATAAGTTGAAGCCCAGAGAAGAGTAAACTGAGGCCTGCATTAGTTTGCTATCAAATGTAGGTGGGACAACCAATTTAGCTTGCTGGGCTTGGTCTTCAAAGCAGCCTCAAAGTCGCTTGACCAAGGTGTATTTCTTTGTGTCGAGTGTGCTATTACCTGGCTCAGGGATTAGCAATTTTTTCACCCAATAAAATGTCAGATAACCAACACTTCGGCTTTGTAAGTCATATATTCTTCATTTTTAAAATTAACTTTGTGTGGTCCTGGTGACTGAACTTAGGGCCTCGCACATACCAGGCAGGCCCTCTACCACTGAGCTACATCCAGCCCAAGAATAACGCTTCAAAAACATGGAAACCATTTTTAGCTTGCAAGCTGACCCTTTGCCATTTACGGGGGGTGGTGGGGAAAAACCCTTTGGTTAAGAGTAGGATATTTAGAAACTGAGACAGTACTTTTTGCAGTTGTGTTAGTGAGGACAGCCAAGAAGGAGCAAGGCGAAAGCAAACCAGCTTCAAGATCTGGTTTTAGCCGGTAGTTGTCTTTAATGGATGCCAAATGTTTGTCAGAATTTTTAACCCAAAATAGTTACATCCCATCTTAGTTTGAGGTGCTATAATTGGTCACTGCAGACGAGTGGCTTATAAGCAGAAGTGTAGGGCCTGGGAGATAGCTCAGCGGTCTAAGCACCTGCCTGGGGAGTGCAAGGACTTGCGCTCCATCCCTGGTACCACGTGCTGTGTGCCGGCCCCACGCTGTGCCAGTTACTGAAACCAGGCATGGTGGCACACGCCTGTAATCCCAGTGCTGGGGAGGCTGAGACAGGCGGGTCATTGAGAGTCTGAGCTGTGTAGAGAGACCCTGTACCAATAAATAAATCTTAAAAGTAAAAAACCCGAAGTATATCCTGCAGGCCTGGAGTCTGCACGTCCAAGCAGCGTGCAGCACACTCAGGTTCTGAGGGGCTCGAGGTGCCCTGGCTGCCTGCAGACCAGCTCTTGCCGCGCTCTCCCAGGCCCCTTGCAGGAGACCACGCCGCTGGCCACGCTGACCACAGCTGTGGCCCCTGGCCTAATCACTTTCCAGAGCTGCCCACTGCTCACGTAGCGTCATGGGTTAGCTTAAATGTACAAGAAAGCATGCACCTTCTGAATATTTTCAGGTGTGGCCCAGTGTGACAGCAATTCTTAAGTGCTTCTGCACCCTGTAAAACTGCCCCGGAGCTCTTCACAGTACCCAGCCAAGAGGCAGCTGCCATACTGCTCAGCAGAGCATCTGCCTGCAGGGGCACCAGCTCCCTACACCCTAGCTTTCAGCTTGGACATCTGCTTACCTTGACCAAGTTGACTCCTCTTCTCCTTGCTCCCGTAAGGAGTACGAAATTGCTTGTGCAAATTTCTAGTAAAACCTAAACTAAGACGCTTTCATCCTTTAATGTTACTGGGCGGGAGCTTGTGTCTATTCATTCGCAGTAGGTGAGTTTGCTAGTAGACTTGTCTCTGTGTTGAGACATGTACCTGGGGTTTCTCCCAGAAAAAAAGTGGTTTATTTTATTCTCCATGCAGGCGGAAACTACTCGGAACCTTCCTCTGTGCAGGAGCCAGGAGTGGTACCTGGCTTCGGAGCGGGCGTTCCCAAAGGCTGACGGTGGATTTCGAAGGCTCATTCTTCTTGGCACTCAGCGGTGCTTCTTCATTTGCAGTTCTTGCTGAGTCTCCACAGGCTCAAGGGAATGATTAGGGACATGAGGAAAGAGCGTGAGTGGTGGCTTCCTTCTGAGGCCTTGAGAGCCACATTACTTGTGTAGATTAAGATGGGAGAGGGGTGCGAGTGTCGGTGCTGTGCACGCTGTTGCCGCGTCCCTTGTCTATTCTGGAGCTGTGCGTCCTGGGAAGCCCTGTCACTGCAGCTCTAGTCCTTTTCCTGTTAGGGCAGGGTGACAGTGGCGGCAGGCTCTGGTGCTTTTTATAAACAAGACTGTTTGGACTCGTTAAGTATTTTAGGACAGTGCTTAAATTTGTGAGGGGCAGGGCGTGGAGGGAGTCATCCCTTCTAAGCATGGAAGGAAAGGAAGCCTTTTTGGTTTGGCAGCTGACGGTGCTTGTCCCCAGCTAAGTCTCCGTGTCCCAGGCTCACTGCTGGGTATTAGCCTCTCCTTTAATAATCAGGTCATGAGCAAAGCCCTGTGTAGTGCGGTGTTCTGGATGAGGCCCGCTCTTCTCCTTGCCCCTGGCCAGCAGCCAGAGAGGCGGCTTCATCTGTGACCCAAGAATCTGGATGACCCTAGACAGTTCACGCAGCGCTCACTTGTCCTGGCTGGGTTCCTGCCAGCTGGGTTCCGTGCTGGTCTGCATGGGGCAGCAGTCAGGCTTTGCCTCCTGGAAGCCCCTCTGCAAACAGCAGGTTACTGCCTCGTTCTGCCCTCCTGCCGTCCCATGCAGAGCGTCCTGCACCAGAAAGCTGCGGGCTGCAGGTCGTCCTGGCGCAGTGATGGGAGGCGCGCGAGGTGTCCGGCTTAGGAGCCACACCCTTGCAGGGTGTAGGAGAGTACAGCAGGTCTCATCCCTGAAGCCACAGGTCTTGTGTAGGGTGTCTTCGCAAATAGTAGGTTTGTGGGGCTGGGGAGATAGCTCGGCAGTGGTGCAAGGACCGAGTTTGATCCCCAGTACTGCATACCGTGCTGCGGAGCAAGACCCTGTACCAAATAAAGATTTAAAAGGCCAGTAGGTTTGTACTGCTGGCATTGTTTTTGCTTGCTCTTGGAATCTAGATTTATAAGCAGATCACTTCCCTCTCAGTGGTATCTTTAAGAAACTATATTTCAGTCTCAGAAATCCAAATTTAAAAATGAGGATCTTGGGTTTTGATTATACACAAGGAAGGTTCTTAACTGGCCTTCTTACCTTTTGGTTGTAAGCAGCACACTCGCTTAGTTGAGACAGACGTGTACAGTGAGACAGACGCTGAGCGCAGCTAGTACACAGCGGGGCTGAACCTACTTCCTCTGCCTCCTGGGCCACTTGTTTTCTTGGGTGACTGCCCTGTACCCTCCTTTTCCGCTAAGTGGCTTATTCCTTTTCCCAGCTGTAGCTTTTGCTGCCTTGTAACATCAGCTTGCAAATAACCAGTCACCCATCGGGCACCCTTTCCACAGCTTTTGAAGTAGAGCATGTCTTCATGCTTCTGGGAGTAGTTCTTGAGGGAGCGCACAGCCCAGCACAACCTCGGTGCGGCCTGGTGCACCCAGGCATGGAGCATGGCTGTCCCAGAAGGCGGGCAACACTGTCACGGTAGGGCTCAGACACTAGTGCGGAGCCGGAGGCCACGCCGTACCGCGCAGGAATCCTCCCCAGGCTGGGCTCGGTGTACGTGTCCCTGGGGAAATGGCACAGACGGGGAGCACAGAGCAGAGTTGGTGAGGGTGACCATCAGCGGGCGCTAGGTTGTGCTGTGTTCCCCTGCTTGCTCTGAGGATAGCGCCTAGAAACTTCCAGGTCGGGGTTCCCCTGTGGCAGTTAGGGCAAGATGGAGGGACGGAGACTCCCTTTTAAAGCAAGTCATGCGTGGTACTGGCAGTGCCAAATCATGAGTGACGTGCAGTGATGTGCCTGGAACCAGAAGCTGCATCCTGGCACACAAAGCACACCCCAGTCACGCCACTTCTTAGTCCTCTTCTGGGGAGGCTGCACTCTGAGGTGTTTGGGAGAACTTTAAAAGCAAGAGAACAGGGGAGGAGATGACAGTCCAGAGGTGAACGTTTTGGAAAGTGAGGGAGAGAAAGCAAATCCCGAGGGGCCGCAGAGGGTAGGCCCCCGATCTTGCACAGCTGAACCCGAAAACAGGCTCCGGAATGGAGCCACCATCGCTGCGCTCTGGGGGCCCCGGACCCTGCTGAGCGGGAGACTTCTGGCCCCGGAGGGGGAGCCTGGAGTTCAGTGTGGAGATGCCTCAGCTCCTGGTGTCTGCGGTCCGTGTCTCACTGAGGGGAAATTCTTGTATTCAGGTAGATATTGAAGGAGAAAACTAGCTACGAATGGGTAAAAGTCTCCCATAAAGCGTGTGGAGCTCATCTGATTCCTGACCCACAGTGAATGTTAACTTCTTTTCTCTGGGAGCCAGTATCCCCGATGGAAGAATGTGAGCAAAATAATACTTAACACCTCTGCAGGCCACCTAGCGTCATGCAGGTTTTGTTGAGAGGGCACTACTGTCAAGAGGGACTTGAGATGTCTAAGCGAGAAAAAAGAAACAACGGTAAAACTTCTCCGAGTTCCTCTTAGGTTAAAAGTGCAAACTGGGACTTTTAAGTATTTCCAGGCCTGTTTTCATAGTAGGAAAACCTTTTGGTGCTAAGTGAACTTGCTTTTTTCTTCTCTGGTTCTGGAGACAGAACCCAGGGCCCTCGCTGAGCTATGTCCTAGTCCTTTTATTAAATTTCGAGACAGGTAAGTCTGTGTGCAGCCCAGGCTGGCTCCGCCTCGGTCTCCAGAGCACAGCTGTGGACCAGCACACCGAGGCCACAGCCCAGCACGTGACAGTAATAACCAAATGCGGCTTCAGGTGTAGTCAAGGGCCTTCCTCTTTAAAAATGAGCAGTTCCCAATTCAGGCAAAATAAGATCAACCTGGAGACAGGGCTTAATCTTTCCCCCGAGTTTGAACAAGAAACAAAAATGCGGGAGGATGCTGCTGGAAGCCAGTAGCACCGACTAGCGAGCCCACCTCACTGCTAGGCCTTGCGGAGCTAAATGTTTACACTGAGTGCCTGAGAAAATTAGCCAGCTGCTGGCAAGCGCACCGCCACAGCAGCGCCCACAGACCTGGAGTAGATCCGGGTACTGCTCTCCTCTAAGCGTCAGTAGGCAGAGCAAGGTGCGCTGCTTGCTGAAGATTGCATTAATTAAGGCCAAGTAAAAAAGTACTGAATAGAATTTGTTAAATGTTAAAACATTTTTTGTGGGTAGAAATTTTGAACAAAAATTTCACTAAAAGCTCATTCTACATCAAAATCTCTAGACACTAATAAGCCAAAATATATGAGAAAGGACAGCCATGCTGGGTGGTACAAGCAATTCAGGCACACGGGAGGCTGAGGCAGGAGGCTTGCCTGGCCTACAGAGAAGTTCAGACTACACAGTGAAACGCTATCTCAGACAAAAGGGGGCAGGGGGTGGCTCACAGATCTGATTACTGTACACAACAGTCCTCTGCTGTGTCCACACTGTGAGCGGTCTTAGCTGGGCAGAGGACTGTGTTTATGTACACAGGGGACTTAATTTCAGGTGCCCTCTTAAAGAGTTTGAGGCTAGCAGAGCTCTTAACTGGTATTAAGCAGATAATGCCTCGTCTGAGTAGCAAACAGAAGGGTGAGAGCAAACTCAGCATGCTCCTGTGTTATTCCAAGAGGCAGAACTAACTAGAAAGTCACGAAGGAGGACATTTCCCCCTTATTTAAAACCTTCTAAACACAAGCTACCAGGGCAACGCTGTTTGAAGCCTTAATATATACAGTGCTTACCTAAAGTCCTATTCCATATAGGATAGTATCTTGATAATCTTTTAAAAGCCAACTCTTTAGAGGTATGATTGTATTTATAAAAGTGCTTGGGCGGCATGCTAAATAGCTTTTTGTTATTCTTTCCTATTAGCTTTACCTTCAAGCCAGGATGAAGGGAGACTGGGCAAGACTCTTACGCCCTACGCTGCAGTTTGGCCTTATTGCTGTATCCATTTATGTGGGCCTTTCTCGCGTTTCTGACTACAAACACCACTGGAGTGATGTGCTGACTGGACTTATTCAAGGAGCTGTCGCTGCAGTACTGGTTGTAAGTGTACAGGGCAGCAGCCCACACTGTGAGGCTATTAAATATCTGGCTAAGTGAAGGGAGAAAAACCCCTCAAGTGAGGTGTGTGGCCCACGGCTCAATGCCGGAGACAGGAAAATCACTGTTAGCTCGAGGCCAGCCTGGGCTCCACAGTGAGTTCAAGGCCAGCCTGAACCACGTAGTATACTCTGTCTCAAAAAAAAAAAAGAGGAAAAACAATCTCTAGTGAGCCGACTATGAAGAAGTAGAAAACGACTCCATATTTCCTATTAAGAATGCTAATGTTTAAGTAATTTTAAGATAGGTAAAAATTAGGTTGCTCTTTGCATAAGTTATAAAGTTTAGTATTTTTACTACAAAAGCCTCTGACTACGAACAGTATTTTTTGGAATGAATTGAAAAGAAAAAGAATTCCCATGAAGAGTAAACTCATTAAGGGCTGGCAGCATGAAGCTACTGGTAAAACGAACACAGCAGCTCTATTGGTACTGATCTCCTTTGGAGATACAATCAGCCATCCGTGGTGCTGACATCGTTAGGGTACACCACGCAGTGGCATATTTATCAATACAGCACTTCCTGTGTACCTGTCTTGGCAGAGTTCTTCTTGGACCTTTGCATGTAGTTTTCAAACTCAATGAGTTGTACTGTTAAATATTTTGCCCTGTTGTAAATATAATTTGTTGTATATAGGTTGCATACGTGTCAGACTTTTTCAAGGAGAAAAACTCTTTTAAAGAAAGAAAGGAGGAGGACTCTCATACCACTCTGCACGAAACCCCAACAGCAGGCAATCACTACCGGAGCAATCACCAGCCCTAGAGGGTGGCACATGACACTGGCCTGCTTTTTAAAGGAAAACTTCAACTGGAAGGCGAGAGGATGGATCTTTCTGCCTGTGTACAGGCCTTCACAGACTGCCACCGCTGCTACTATACCTCGTGGATGCCCCCTTCATCTGTGTAAATAGTTCCAGTCAACACAATGTTATCTAATAGCTGAAGTTCTTTCAAGAAATTTCAAGCTTTCCACTAAAACAATGCTCCACCTGTACATTTTTATTAAAAAATGTAATGCTTATGTACATATGTGTATGTAATATGCTTTCATAGAATGATTTAAATATACATATTAAAACGTTTGTGGACAACTGTCTTGAGATCAGAGAACCGCACGAACATTCAGAAGCACTTGCAGTCAAATGTGAGCAGATGGTGAATAATTTTAAAGTCTCACATTTATAAGTAGAGGCTGGCAGCAAACACAATATCTCTCTTGATTTTGGTGATTCCTAAGAGAAAACGAAATAAGAGTTCAATTTTTAACACTACAAAGCATGAAACATCTTTTTGCTAAGATTTTAAAGACGACAGCAATTAGTCTGATTAAATTGGTGAGAGAACAATCTGGAAAATAAGAAATCTTAGAAGTTTTTAAATAAGATTCCTGTTCTTTGACTGTGAAGTTGTAGACTGGGGAGTTGTGTTATCTGAGAAGACATTCTGCAAAGGGCAGGCTGGCCAATCCAAAGGGACCGATCCAAAAGCATGGATTTCCACCCAGCATTAGAAGACTGTATTGCGGTTACATGAAATTCTTAGTGGACCAAGGCAGGAGAAATAGCCTCTTTGAACTATTCAGAAACACAAGCTAGTGTGACACCTAAGTTGGGGGCAGAAATCACTGGCCTGGCCTTGGACCAACGAAGTGGGCTGCCATTCTTTAATTCTTTATCTCTGTCTTGGCCTGGCCAAGATGATTCATGGAGACAACTAAACTATCGACAAGCATGCTGTGTCCTTTGGCTCCGTTATTGCCATCTTGCATTGGTCTCCCTGCTTCCACTTCGCTACTCTGCAGGCCTGTCTTCCACGCAACAGCAACACTACATCACTTCTGGCTCCAAACCTTCAGTCCCTGCAGAGTAAAGGCTGGGGCAAGGCCATCACTTCTTCTCTCCTCCAGAGTTCCTCTTTCTCCTCCTGTCTGCTCACTCCGTGCTGACCACACAGCCTCTTGCTGCTCAACATATGAAGCACGTCTAAAGGGCCTCACATGTTACCTTATGCTGGGCGCCCCTGGGGCACTGCGTCTACCCCTAATTCTGTCTTCCTGACTCCTCGCTCACCCTGGTTGTAGGCTCAGAACCACGTAAATTTTAATTGTTGATTGTTTATTGTCTATTCCGTCCTAGAACATAAGCAGCATGAAGACAGGGATTTTTTGTTTACTGCTGCATTCCCTAGTATAACGATGGCAAACCTTTCAGAGCTGTCAAGGGTAATGAACAGCAGGCTGTGGCACGAGTGCCAGAGGTTTGCGGCCACTGCCTTTGTGCTTAAACATCACCTGGTAGAAGGCATAATATATCCCCACAACTTTTTCCCAGTAGACCCTTTAAAATTTTATACAACTACTACTAGGAACTACTCTAGTGCCCTAGGTTGTGTCAGTGGCTCAAGTCTCAAAAGAGTTTCCTAAATTATTAGAAAAAGCTTATGAAGGATACCTTCAGCAAATTTATTTTCCAGTTCAGTGTTTCCAATGGCTTTTGCAGCCTGACACATCTGTCGAAGCAATTCTTCCAGGCGCCTCATACAACGAATTATGCTGCCTAGAGAAAAAAGGAGCAAATCACTTGTAAAACTGATACAAACAGAAAAAGTATCAATTTTTGTTGAGAGGCAATGCAGGAAAACATGGGATGCTTAAGTAATAATACTCTGAAGGACTTTCCGTGAAGTAAATAAACCAGCAAACCTGACTAGCTGCCTGCTAGGTGTTAGGAAGTCTGCGAGGAAGAAAGGTTTGATTCCAAGCTTTGATGACAAATACAGATTTACAATAACATGCTGACACGCACTATTTGTGGCAGGCAGATAGACTGCCTTGAGAGGAGGAAGCAATTTTGGGGAAGGCTGGCAAACACAATGTGTGGGTCTGTAAGGATAAGGAAGGTGGTGACAAGTCCATGAAGGCCAGGAGGGCTGACAACAGGCAGCTGTTACGGGCCCTGGGCATGGCTCACTTGGCACTGCACATCAAGCCTGCCTTTCACTCTTGACCTCCTTCACACTGCGTCTTTAAGGAGCTACCACAGGGGAGTACCTCTCAGGCCCTCGTGCAGATCCTGACTGTGGCAGCAGTGTCCGTATCACAAGGCATGCTGTAAAGTTTCACTCGTTAAATCTGTGCAAGGAGGGCCCTAGTATCCCTTCTCAGAGTGCTAGCTACTTCAATTTCAGTGTTTCGGAACTCTGCATTTATTGTATCAACTACATTAGGAGTATCAGTTTGCAAAACAGTGCAATAGGAACACTGAGCCCTTTACCTCTACACTGCTGGAATAATTAAGTTCTTACTACAATGCACTGCAATACCCTCTGCATTATATTCCAAGGGAAGAAAATAGTTGGGGGAGCCACCTCAAAGCAGAATCAAAATGCAAGACAGGTAGTGTTTCAGTTTTTTTAAACATTCATACCTCTTAATTCTACTTTAAAAAAACCATGATACATGTAAAATTCTGAAGTGCCTTATGGTCTGTCATAGCAAAAATTCAAAGGGTTCCCACATGTCCAACGACAGGAGACTACACAATCATGCAGCTATTAAAATGATACTGACACACTGATCTATGTAACCGATGAGTAAAACTTGCCTGGGACCATTCATCTGGGCCTAGGATAGGTCATAAGCTCAGGGGCTGCACTCCACTGCTCTGCTGCCAGTTGAAAAGGGTGCGATGATAGACTATTTTATGCTAAAGCAGCAGCAGAAAGGGGTATGATTCAAACAATGAAAACAGGAAGCATGGCCCGGGGATTCAGAGACATGAAGGATGGGAAGGATGCAAGCCCGTGAACAGTTGTAAGAGAGGCTCTGGCTTCTATCTCCGTGTAACAAGGATGATCACGGGGGAGCTGCAGGGACAGCTTGCGAGCTGCCAGGCTCAGGCACTGCCTGCCTCCCAGGAGGCAATCTCCCAAGGAGTCGTTGGACCCGGAAGTGCATTCCGGGTGTGCCTTCTACCATGTGAGGGACCATACTCATGATACCAACAAACTATGGGAAAGATGACATGAAGTAACAGGCACAGAGTGCCTGGCAGGTAGCGCCCCGTGCTGATAACTTTCCGTTACTATACTGAGAAGTCTGACATCATTCTGAGATTAGATACTAGGGCTCTTGTGATACCATGACATACAACTTGATTTCCACCAGAAAGAACACTTGTGCGTGAGTGCAGAGGTAACGCTAGTGAGTTATTAGTGCTCCAGGCTGGTGAGGCCTGAGGCAGAAGGAAGAGCAAGTTACTGCCCAGTTCTCCTTCCACGGGAGAGAAGGGGGAAGCGTGTGAGGACCTGGCAGTGTTCTCCAGGCAGTGGCAGTATCCTCTGCAATGCAGAAAGCCTCCAAAAGCCGATGCCCACAGCCTGCTTTCCTAAGGCATCTGATATACTAACCCTAATAAACTATTTTGAGCTCTTGAAAATTAGCAGAACAGATTAAAAAGAAAAAACAAAAAAACCCAACCCTGTTTCTTCGACTAGTAAACTCTAACATGCAAAAAGCGACTCCACAGTGTTCAAGCAGCAGCCCTGACAGTATCACTACCCACTCCCAACACTGCGTACCAGCACTTTATAGGTGTGAAGTCAGTCAGTGCCTTCCAAGCTCGGCTGGAGTTTCAGACCTGTGACTAGATGACTCCTGACCACTCTACCCCCAAAATGGTGGTAGAAAGTGTATTGGCTACCCTTAGAGCAATGGGTCTCTTCTCAGCCATGGGCTAAGAACCTTGGAGAAGTGGGTGAAACATTTTTTTCTTCTTGTGAACTCAGCTGAGGAAGTTAACTGTAGAATACACAGCTAAGGATCAGTGAATACTGAAGTCAATGGCCTTGGGGGGGAAGTGAACGAAAACAGGTCATGAGGCCACCTGAAGAACAGCTAGCGGCCTGTGGAAGAGACAGAGACAGCCTGAGGGGCCGGGGAGACAGCTCAACGGTCTAAAGCCGTGCTGCACACACACAAAAGAAACAAACAGCCTGAGGGTAGGAAAGAATGAGACACAGGGAGAAATGGGACTAAAAGCAAGACATGGAGGCAAACACAGGAACCTAGTTTCACAAGTAAGGCTAAAAGATTAGTCTACTTCCCAGGAACTGGGAATAGCCAGGATGAATCAGAGGGCAGCAGCCTGTAGAAATTCACAGCTTGACACCTGGCGGCAACTCTATGTCTTCCTCTGGATGGGATATGATTTCTGCTGCTCCATGTCCCGCCCACTGGGTGCCTTGCACAGGATGGCAGCTGGGGAACCTCTGCTCTTCTAGCTGCTTGAGAATGTTCTATACAGCTCATGCGGGCATCAGTCAGAGGCTCTGGTGGGTTTGCTTCACTGAGGAAACGGTTCTGGATGGGCCAAGCGTGATCTCTGCTATTAGGATAACTATCGTGGACCCTCGGTGATACATACAGAGTTCAATCATTAGAACAGGGCTCAGATTTCTGCTGTTTCACTTTTAGATGAAAACTTTAAAAACTACAGAAAATGCTATTCTATCCACTAATTCTTTTGCCACTGATTACCCAGGTACAGCACAGGGACTTCAAAGGTATTTTCAAAAAGTAAACCGATTACTTTCCCCCCACATCTCCTCTATTAATTAACCTGAGTTACTCATTCTTAAAACTGTGACAGTGTTCCTGACTTTATAGTTAATATGATGTGCAACAATGTACACAAGGTCTTAAGTGTAACACCAAGAAGCCAGCGAATGTTGGCTAAGCTTGTGCTTCTGTTCTCAATGCTGAGAACACGGTGTTCCTATACTGTGCTGTAATGAAAGGAAACCCAGAAGCTTCTGGATATCTAGACAGAGGGCAGGAGGCTGGCTGGAGGCCATTAATACCATATATTGTATACAACCAGAAATTAAATGTTTTCATAAACAATGCTATTTTAAAAGGAAAGTAGTACCTGAAACTAAAATATTCAGCACTTTTAAAAAAGGAACAGAATTCACAGGTAACTCAGGACTGAAATGAAATCCTTTACAAAACTTCTGGGGTGCAGAAACAGCTCAGTGGTCTGAGCGCCAGCCCAGCAAGCCCAAGGACTGGGTTTGATCCCCAGCACTGTGTGCTGTGCCAGCCCTGCTCTGAGCTGCGCAGAGACCCTGTACCAAATACATAAAAACAAACGAACACCTTCTGCTATGCAGGGTATCAGAACAGGCAGGCAGGCTCTCCTACACTGTTCTGACTGACTTCACAGACATACCAGGAAACCCAACTGGACACTCTAATACTTCTCTACATTACAGTAACTAATTTTAACCAGAATCTGACATTGTCAACAGAAGGCACGCCACATGAAATAGGCTATTAAGATAAAGTATAAAATTAAAACAAGTAGGGCCAGGGAGATAGCTCAGTAGAGCAAATGCTTGCCTGCCAAGCACAGGGTCCTGAGTTTAATCCCTGGTGCCACAAAAATAAAATAAAATAAAAAATAAAAAAAATTTAAACAAGTAAATTCACACCCTGGCTAGAAATCACCCTCATGTCATACTCTGTAAATAGTTCAACTTCTGGAAAATTTAGCTTGTACAGTTTTAGATAACAAGCAAACAGGAAAATGAGGCCACCAGGTACAGGATTACACAGACACTGCATCTGGTGGTTATCCCAAGTCTCATCAATCAATCATGGCGTGAGCACACTGCCTACGGCCCAGCGGTTTCTTCCCCACAGGCATTAATGAAGGCTGTGGTTAGTGAAGGAGTGAATTTCCTAGCATTTTTCCCACCAACTAAGCTCTGTGTAGGCCAAGGCTTTCTTCCCTCCCAGCTCCGGAAGGCATTTTGCCTCATCAATTACACCAGTTGGACTAGACATGAGACAAAAGCTCCAAACCCTAACTAAATCCCAGGCAATCTGAAGCTGAGGACAAACCAAAACATACGGATCTCCTGGTTTGCTACAATCTTCTGATTATACCACAGAGCGAACAAAATTTTTTCTAGACCTCATATTTTGGTGTACAATGTAAAATTCACCATTTTAACCATGGTGAGTGTGCACTTTAGGGTCATCACTTTTTTTTTTTTTTTACAGTTAGGATTACATTTCCATTCTGGAAGAACTTGTACTATTATGTATCATGATGTTTACCTGTTTAAGTGTTAAATTTTTAATATGTTCAGTTATGATCACTAATTTTAGAACACACTGCCTTTAAAGAAACCCTGTTCCCTTTAAGAAGTAACACTCGAATCTCTTCTTCCAACAGTCCACGCCAAACAGTATTTTGCTGTCTCTAGATCTGCCTTTTCCATACAATGCATGTGAATGAAATCATACAGAATATAGGCTTTATGTCTGCTTTCTTAAATTAGCTTCTTGATGTGTTTAACATTCACTGAGAATGTACTATGAGCTGGTATTTAATAGCCAAAAGATATACCATATTTTATTCTACTGACTGATAGTTGGGGCTACTTGATTCTATTTAAGGGCATTTTTATAAATATTAGGCTTACCTAGCTCATGAACAAAACGGCATCATTCTTATTAAAACTAAAAAGCACTAAAGTTTCCCAGCTGGTATTTCTGCTTCTAGCTTTGTGGCAACCCAACGTGGAGACCGACAATTCATGCCCCAACGTAATGTTCCGGCCCCATCTGGCTGGGGTTACGATCACAATGCTCCCTGCTGAAGCTGCTCCCCACAGGGTCCCCGCTTAGGCCGGCCTCTTCTCGAGAAGCTTGCGTGCGCCGCACCCAGCGTGGTGCCTGGTTCTCACAAGGACCTTGTAGTTACCCATCACGACCAAGAGGCACTAAAAACGAAGCCACTTAGCGTTTATGTTATAACAACATTCAAACACAATACATTTGAACAAAATAGTACTCTATTATTATTGGAAATACTTCAGAAACCCTCTGTAAAGTCCTTTGTAACACTGGTGTTCTGCCTGAAGGGTCATCCTGCTCTGCGAAAGGCACTGGAGAGAACACATGGTGGGGACAGGTGGGCAACACACTTCACAGTATTTTTAAAAACCTGCAGGCAGAAGCAGGGTAAAGAGCTGCAAAAGAGAACTGTCACAGAGGTTCTCCTGACGACAGGGGCTCAGTGGGAGGCAACTCCGTCCTGTGTTCGTATCGGGATGAACACTTAAGCATATGCAGAAGTGTACAGTAACGGCTCATGCTTAGTTCATAATCTACTTACCTCAGCTGGTAGAATGAAACCCTAAGCAATCAGCCCATATAAATATTTTGTTTAAATTCAAAATTTATTTGTTTTGATACAAGAAACAACTATATTCTATCCTGCTTTTCAGGTTATAATAGTTACTTTTATAAAGTTTTCAAAATTCTCCAACCAAGGCTAGCCAAATAGCTCAGCAGATTAAAGCACCTGCAAGCAGGCACAGGGGCCAGGGGCCAGGGGTTAGGGGGTTCAATCCCCGGGGCCTACAGTGCTGGCCCTGCCCCCAGGGTGTGCGGAGCCGGCAACTGAGACTGAGCCTGGTGGCGCGCACCTGTAATCCCAGCACTTGGTTTTTTTTTTTTTTTTTTGTGGAGCCAGGGATTGAACAATCCCAGTACTTGGGAGGCTATAAACGTGAGAACTTGATCTAACAGTGAGACCCTGAATGCCCTGTAGACCCTTTCCTAAAATAAAGAAAACAAACAAAAATTCTCCAACTAAGGGCTAGGGAGATAGCGCAGCAGCCTAAGTGCCTGCCTAACAAGCTCAAGGTCCCAAGTTTGCCTCCCCTACTCCCTCCGCAGAAACACCTCCAACTAAATCCTATTAATGATTCTCCTCCATTAGACATTCCCCAAACAAAATTAATTATAAGAAGTAAAATAAATAGTATTTTAAAAAAAATCACATCCAGACTTTAACCACAACAGTGGTAACTCGCCCCTATTAAATATGCTGGACAAGTGTGTAAGATTACTTTTGAGGTGTAAGGTGTGAAATGATCTGGCACCTTCTAAAATTAAATTCAGTACCTTACTTGGAACAAGTATGGTTTGAGCATTACACATTACAAATTTCCAATGTAATATAATTTTCTTCCTATAAAAACACAGAGACACTATTCTCTGGGCTAGAGCTTTACTTTTTCCAAGCACATTAAGCATGAGCAATAACAAAATGAGGAAACCAAGGCCATTCTTAATTGGAAAAACTAGATAACAC
Organism: Octodon degus; assembly: GCF_000260255.1. NCBI lineage: Eukaryota > Metazoa > Chordata > Mammalia > Rodentia > Octodontidae > Octodon > Octodon degus. The sequence continues at coordinate 38,216,126 of NW_004524577.1, forward strand.
GGTAAAAATAAAAACAGGACCAGTCTGATGGGAAAATGAAAAGCTATCCTATTCTCAGGGGTTTGTTCTATTTTTAAGAGCTAATACATTGTATGTCTTAATTTTAGAAGAAATGGCTTAGCTAATCTGATGGTACCCTGACCAGAAAAACTTGAAAACTACCATCAGACCAATTTTCAAGCTGTGAAACTGAATTTCTCAAATTCCCGAATGCTTCAAGCAATCTGCAATATAGAACTAACCCCAGAGGGCCGGGGCTGTAGCTCGGGCACAGCGCCTGCGCGGCAAGCACGAGGCCCTCAGTTGGAGTCCCAGTACCACCACACAAAAAAAGACACAACCCCGAAAAATTCAAAGGAGACAGAATAGACTAGGAAAGTTAGTTCCAAACATGAGTAGGCTGTACAAAAGGTACCTCACAGTGCTACCTGGTATTTTGGCAGAACTACAAACTGTCTCCAGCTTAAGACTAAATCTTCCACATATGACATCTTTTTCATGTAAATAAAAAGACAGAGACCTAAAAATCCAAACAAAATTTTATAGGAAACTTTAAATTTCTATGAAATCTAGGCTCATGTAAATGCCTAATTTAGAAAACATAATCACCATCACAACATCTACATAAGCCAGTTTTCCCAACAATTACAACATGATCTTTAAATACTGTTTTTTACTTCTCATAATTCCTTTGTAATTATTCTTTATATATTCTCTACATTTTTCACTTAAAATTCCCTTGAGTTGGGTAGTTATTCTTCAGTTTCTTAAAATTTTGCTGATTACATTTAATCTGCTGTATGCTGTAGTAAAAGCCCGAGTGAAGCTAAGTTATTAGATACGGAATGACTAATCACTTTCTACTCTTAATTTTAGTGAGGGGGGAACTATCTGCTCAGGCCCCCCTCCTGTCCCTCTCTTGGAAAGGAGCTTTCTTTCTCTCAGTAAATATATTCTGCTCATTAAAAAAAAAAAAAAAAAAATTAGTGAAAATTAGAGCAAATCATTGAGTTTCAGCCAAGAGGACAGAAACAAAGAGCAGCACATTCACAAAGACACGCCTTTCTAGGCTTCTCTGTTCACCTACGATTGCAGTCTCTGTTACAGAATTACAACCTGTTCAAACATTTTCCTAAATTCGTAGAATTTATAACGACAAGACTGCTTATTAGGTGGTACAAAAGATCTATACAGAATAGGCAAAAAATCTCATTTTATTACCAAAAATGTTTAAGCCAAGTTTTGTACTTTCAAAGCCAGAGAAAGAAGTATGCTCTGCAGAGCAAGTCTGGGCCAAGGAAAAGGAAAAAGCACAGCCTACAGGACGACAGCGGCCTGCTGCGAGGACACAGCAGCCACTGAAACTGGGAAATCCTGTTCAGTTAAAACAATGTATATATATTCTCATACCAGAATGAAATCTGTATGTATGAAATTTCACCATACCTTCAAAGACATCGGTCATTCTGCAGATGTGGGCGAAGGTGGCCCCCGTTGCCCAGGTGTATACCACGTCCATCAAGTGAGGCTTGAAGGAGCTGAGGTAAGTTTCCTCATCAATTTCCAATTTCGCTTCTGCTGACACTTTTGCAATTCTTTTAGCACATTCCTTTAAAGATAAGAGACAAAGTTAGGCTGGGGAGAGCTTAGAGGCATAAGCGCACTCAGGGCAAGTGCAAGGTCCTGAGTTCGATCCCTGGCACCAAAAAAAGCCACAGTTAAGATGCCATATTTACGATCTCCCACAAAACTTTTTTCTTTAGGTTTCCAAAATCAGTATTTTATAACATTCCTTCCTTCTTGGTTTTTTTTTTTTTTTTTTTTTGGGGCAGAACCAGGGATTGAACTCAGGCCCTTGCACTTGACAGGGAAGCACTTATTCCACTGAGCCATCTCCCGGCCCCATAACATTCCTTCTTAATCTTATATGGATCTTTCCCTTGTAAGTACCTGCTATACTAAGTGATTAAACAGTGTTTCTCATGCTGAAGGCCTGAGGAATTCTATCAAGAGTATGATTTCTACAAACATGCCAGAAATCTTCATGAAAATTACTCAAGAGCAGCACTGAACTAGTGTTTCATTAACACAGACAATAAGACAGACTCAGAAAAATATACATGCATGGCAAAGTACTCAGCTGATAAATATTTTGTTCCCCAACACTTAAAAATATGCTCTTATGCCTCATATTTTAACAATGCCTTAACCCATGTTTTCTTGTTTCTTGCTTTCTTTATTTTTTGGTATTTTTTTTTAAGGAAGGGCCTTCAGGGTGTTCAGAAGCTCATTACTAGATTGGACTCACAGTGATCCTCCTGTTTACAGCCTCTTAAGTGCTGGGAATACAGGCATGGGCCACCACACCCAGTTTTGATCAGCGTCTCATCGCACCCCAGGGACAGGGCCAGCATTGCAGGTCCAGGGATTGAACTCCGGGCCCCTGCATCTAAGCATACGCTTTAATCCACTGAGCTATTTGGCCGGCCCTCTTGTTTCTCTAATACTGAAAAATATAAAATCAATTTATCCTAGAAAATAATAAAAGAAATTATTTCTATAAGATTCTGTGTTTTGAGGGCCAGGGAGATGGCTCAGTAGAATAAGCGCTTGCCTGGCAAACACAGGGTTTGAGTTCAATCCCTGGCTCCGAAGGAAAAAAAAAACAAAAACCTGAAAAAAAAAATTCTGTGTTTTGAGGACCTAGAGGTTTCTCAAGATAAAACATTTTAAAATTTCATTATAAACAAGAATGGGAAAATGTGCGAAATAATTCAAATCTTGGACTACAGTGTACAGGCTACACGGACAATATACTGTTTGCATTATTTTCTCCCCTCAGTATTAAAAATGGTGCCACATGGAAAACTTGACTTAAATCTAGTATGTTTTCCTTTTTTTAAATTGACTCTGGGAAGCACTGAGCTCCATCCTCAGCCCTTTTTACTTTTTATTCTGAGCATCTTGGTAAGTTGTACCAATTGGTCTTAAATTTCTTGTGATGTCAGCCTCTCCACCCAGAGTAGACAGGACTAGAAATCTGTCACTACACCTGACTCCTATCAGGCCACTTGGGGTGGGGCGGGGCCTTGCTACGCAGTTCAGGCTGGCCTTGAACATCCTACGTGACAACAGACTGTCTTCAGACTGGCGGCGATCCCATCTCAGCTCCTCAAGTGCTGGGATTACAGGTTTGTGCCACCATGCCTGGCTGGTATGCTGTCATTTTAATATTGAGAAGGAAGTGATGCAATCAATGAACTGCAGTATAGCCTCTGCACACGATTCATTTTCTAATTTGTACTCACAAAGACCCCATACGATTCTTTACAACGAGGGAGAATAATTACTAAAATGAAAATAAAAATATTAATAAAAAAGTATGACGAGTGACATCAAATGAAACATCTGTTCCAGCTGTCTGTGTTGAATGATAAAGTACTACAATTAGACTTCTCAGAATCATTTACTCTACAATGTACTATTACATAGCCTACCTGCATCTGACGAAGTGGTCCTGCCAACTGTTCTGTTAATTTGGGCATCTCACTAGACTATAAAAGAAAAGAAAAATTAGATATAAAAACATAATCTAAAGTACAGTATATATTGCCTGTTAAAATGAAACAAAGTTCTTAAAATACTCACTGATATCAAATTATAAGACTAGTTATTAGCATTTTGAGTATATAATCATCCTTAGTCAATATAAACAAAATCACTACTCCTCTTATTCTTTTCATTTTCTGCTATTACATTCCAGAGAACAGCAATGACACTGTTAAATTTAAAGGAATGCCAACAACCTATGTATTTTTTTTTCACTATAAATGGAACTGAGAGTAAACATTATGAACATGAACTTATAAATAACATAATTTGAAATAGTTGTAGCTTGTAGAAATCACGATCTATAGAAACCAAAATGAATAAAAAATATTAAAAATAATGCCCCATAAGTATTTTACCCAGATATTTCTAGTTCTTTAGCCAAGTATAAAGTACTTAGCATTTTAATCTGAATTTCAGTGTTAATATTGCTTTCACACTAATGAAGTTCACCAAATTCTCACACAGATGTGACAAATTTAAGGCAGTTTTAGAACCATCACTAAATAGCTAAATAAACTTGGAAAAGCTACTTGAACTCTGTGATTCTTGCACTGTGAAAAAGAGAAATAAAGCTAAATACACAAAACTGATAGGACGGCTATACAAAGATAAACTTACAAGAACAGTGGCTAGTGTGTATGTAACGGGTGGGATAGGATCTAAAGAATGCAGACAGATATGCAACCCACTATAATTAAGCTGCCACACATTAACCATCAATAACTACGCAGGACTTGGTTTGGATCTGAATTAAGTATACTGCATAATAAATCATTAACCAGGTTCTGTATTGTTTCTTTAAACCAAAGCTTACTGATGAGCAATGAAAAAGCAAAAGGACTCCACATCTAAGTTTAACAGCTAAAAATAAAGACTGCTAAACATCTCTGATGCTGTCTTCACTCACAGACAGCAGTCACTCTCAGTGTCCTTTCTCTGGCCACTATCAGTACAAGACCCTGGTCCCACTGTAAGGACAGCATGTGTGACATCGCCACTGTGCTCCCCTCTAGCTTTGGGCCCAGTTTTCTCTCGTCTCTCCTTTAAGCCTCAATTTGAAGTTTCCCTTATTGGTGAGGTTCCCCTTTCTCCCAAACCTTCACCACTACTTAACAGAATGTTTGTATTTTACTTTCCTATCTTCATTCCCTATTGAGGGTCCTGCTATGCGTCTAGGGTCATCAGGGCACTACACACGTTGGCTGCTTAAGAGGTACTTGCAGGTACTTGAGCTCTACATTAGATTTAGGTAAGTGTAGGGGCACAGTTTCAGAAACATTTTTAGTAGAAGTTATTACAGCCAACAGTTCAAGTATCTTACTACATTTATTCTTTCTGGCTAGAACTTCATGTGATTTTTAGTACATTTTCCACTTTACACTGAAAGAGAGAACCGTATGAATCAATGACACTGTGTGTAACAGTGTAGTTTCGCTGAACATAACTGTACATAGTGACATCTTGTTCCAAGATTTAAGAATTTTGCTCTGGATAAATCCAGCTCCTTTGAAGAGGTAACATACCTGGCCTCTCAGAAAACAATTATTTTAACACCACATCAAATCAAAACAACAAAATGCAATTAAGTTAGCCAGAAGACAAAATCTGAGATTAATAAAATATCACCGATTCCCTTACCTTTACATCTTAAAAATCTGTTCAAAGGAAACAATGTTTTTATCATCTGGTGCAGTGATGCACTAAAAGTCTGAATCAAGAACAACAGTCAGGGGCCGGGGAGATGGCTCAGTGGAATAAGCGCTTACCTGGCACACGCAAGGACCTGAGTTCAGGCCCCGGTCCCACCAAAAATAAATAAAAAATAAAATAAAAATACTGTTTTAAAAAAAAAAAGAACAACAGTCACACACACTTTGCACAGCAATGCACTCCTTTGCTGGGTGTGGTGGCACACACCTTAATGCCAACAGCTGGGAGGCTGAGACAGGAAGACTGCAATTCTGAGCCTATGCTGGGTAACTTAACCTAGTAAAACCCTGTCCTAAAATTTAAAAAGGTATGGACATGTAGGTCAGTGAAAAGCCCTGGGTTCAATACCAAGTATACCCCAAAGTTATAAATTCTTTCATATGCAAATTAATTTATTTCTTTCTTTCTTTCTTTCTTTCTTTCTTTCTTTCTTTCTTTCTTTCTTTCTTTCTTTTTGGTGCTATCGGGGATTGAACTCAGGACCTTTACTCCACTGAGCCATCTCCCCGGCCTCCGCAAATTTCTTTAGGAAATGTAGCAGACATGCTTACAGGCACACATTTTTTCAAGGTTATTGTTCTGTTATTACCACCATGATAGCTGTAATTCCACTCAAGGACCTAAGAGAAAAGAATCCACCTACTTCAACAAGTCACACACACTCGATTTAATTAATAAACAGGACACACATTTACAAGTGAAGACATCAAAAGCACAAGTGGGGAAATGATGTCTTCCACAGTTTACCTAAAAGTTAAACTAAGTATATGCAGTAAAAACACTCCTCAAAGATTTCAGATGATACTGAATGTAAGACCTCGCACATGCTAGGCACTTTACTACTAAACTTATCCCCAATTCATTTCTGAATTTCTTAAAAGCTCTGAAGCATGAACTCAAGAAATTCAACTTACCTTACTCTCGCTGCCTCATGTCTAGTGCATGACACCTACCACTTAGGCGCTCATAGGTGTTCCACAGTTATGCTAAGAAAAGGTCATGTCCAATTCAACCTCATTATCCCTCTTCATTTTTATTGGCTTTTCCTAATTTAATTTTCAGGTATCTTTTTTATTCTAAGACTGTCTTCCCAGGCTAGACTTGCAAATAATAAGCTTGGTTACAGAGCAAACCAAAAACTTGGAATCTGATTAATAATGACAACTGCCCACAAAAATATTATTTTATTTTATAACATACACATCTAATTATTCAATTTTCTAAGATATTTGTATTAAAGTTCTTTGATTCTTTACTAATATCCATAGCGTATAAACATAAAGCAATAGGCTTATAATTAAGATATCCATTATACTATTTAACAAACTATATGATGTGTGAATTAATAAATAAGATTTGCTACGACTATTAACTTACATTCTCTTGAAACACAAAGCAACTTAACAAGGCTGTTGCTTGCTCTGCAGAAAGATCATTGAAAAGGCCATTAAACATCATCTCGGTTAGCAGGAGCTCATCAGCGCTATCAGAAGAAAGCAAAATTTAAATGTCAGAATATGGAGAAGCATGTACATACACATATGCTTACAGGTAGTTTTTAATACAATATATGAGGTTACCAAGAAGAGTAATCAATAAAAAATGACAAAGACTCATGGAGGAAACGGCAGGCTTTTACGTCAGCCAGTATTAGTTATAGCCTGCGTCAACAAGGGTATTTCTTACGGGATCCCAAATACTGAAAATGCATTGTTCATGCAAGTATTTTTTAACTTTCAATATGCCATGAAAAAAGTCATCAACATTTATTTACAGGGCCTGAAGAATTCCTCATGGGAAAATCTGCTATCACATTAGTCTGGAGGCTGAGAACTGTCCTGGCTTACAGGCCCCTTTGGCCCACAGACGTCTGAATTTCTAACACTTGAGACAGATGAAGACTGAGTAACTCCACAAAGAGAGGGACCCAAACTGCTTACAGAACCTGTAACTCTACGGCCCTGTCCATTTGAGCAGCATGCTGACAGTAAAAATCCACAACTGTTTCAGAAACAGCTTTTATGGCTGCCACTGTAGAAACAAAACAAAATACATGTCCAGGGTGCATGTTTATGGCCACCACCTTGTGACTTTCAAGTTAAGGAGGACAAGACAAACTGTCTTGTAAAGAAGGGACCATTCCTCATGGTGGGACATAATGGGCAGATTTTCTCTGTGTGTTTTTTATTTATTTATTTATTTTCTACTTTTTTGCTCCGAATGCCTTCAGGGCAAGTTTGGCTGGCTTGAGTTGTGGGGATCGAACCACAGCAACCTGAGCCCGACTGCTTTGTTCATTGAAGCAGCCACTTAAAGAACTGAGCTAAGGGGCAGGCCCCCTCTGTGTGTTTTTTAGAGACAGGGTCTCCCTACACAGACCATGCTTGCTTGAATTCACAGTGATCCTCCTGCCTCAGCTTCTCAAGTGCTCAGATTACAGGTGTGTGCCATCAGGCCTGCCGGCTAACTGATGGCTTTTTAGGATGGTGCTCTGAACTGTATCTTCTGGAACTGACCACAGCATCATCTCCTATTCCAGCACTGGTGAATGAAGACTGCTGTTTGCAAATGCAACCATTTCAATTAAAATGATGCAATTTAAAATTTAGTTGCCTAGTTTAATCACATTTCATGCGCTACACAGCCACATGTAGCACAAGGCTGCTACACAGAACACTGCAGACGTAGAAAAGTAGCCATGCCACCATCAAGAAGTAGAGTCCTGAGCCAGGGATGTGGCTCAGTGGCTTAAGCGCCTGCCTGGCAAGTGTAAGGTCCCAAGTTCAGTTCCTGGCACTGCAAAAAAA
>NW_004524577.1:38224354-38228086 GCF_000260255.1 Octodon degus
AGAGAAAGAGAAAGAAGTGGAGTCTGGCTTTCACTTGAACCTAGAAGGGTTTGTGACTCATCTAAAATCAAGAGACTGTGGTACAAATGATGCTTTACATCTAAGCTAGGTTTCAAAAGGTAAGGCTAGGTCAGGAAAGACGCCACAACCTCCAGCTTAAGGCTGCTGGAACACTCATGTGTGAGTCTTACGCCTCCTTCTAGGAAGTGCTAATACTCTGAGGCTGCCCTACTGTGAGGACATCCAAACTAGACCACCAAGAGACGCGACAAGGGAGAGGATCAAGAAGGGAAGAAGAGCAGAGCAGAGCGGGGAGAGGGGGGCTCCTCGGCACTAGTATCCCCAGTGGCTCCAGGGTCCTCTGCTCAGCTCAACACTCTGTCTGGATGGCAAGCACAAGAGACACCGAGCCAGGACCACCAAACACAGCCCTTCCCGAAGTTCTGACAAGATAAAACCATGAACGAGTAAAACAACTGTCCCTTTAAATCATGTAGTTTTAAGCTCGTTTATAAAAATTACGCAAACCAAAAATACAGCCGTCCCTCTGTACTGACAGGGACTGGTCTTCAATATTCCTGGATACCGAAACTTAAAGATGCTTAAGTCTTTTATATGAAATGTGTTACTTGCAAATGAGTCACACAAATCTGCTCAGATACTTCAAAGCCATATCTACACTGCTTATAAAAGCTAACACAGTGTAAATGCCATGTAGACAATTGTTACACTGTATTGTTTAGAAAAAAAGACCTGTATATATGCAATTGTTTTTTTCCAAATAGTTCTATCTACAGTTATTTGAATATGTGGATATAGAACCTGGGGAATATGGAAAGCCAGCTGTCTGCTATATCCAATGTTAAACTCAGTTAAGCTCCATTATACCTTGTGGTTAGCTCAAAACCAGTAAAATCTGGTTATGGTTACTAGACCGAGTATCAAGGCATAAAATGTTGATAAATGTAAAAAAAAAAAAAGTATACAAAATTGGGTTTCAAAGGAAAAATGTAAATCCGGAGATGTTTACGTTAATTACTGAGATCTAAGATTTTTCTAATGTCTCAATTTCATGATCCCAAACTGCATTTAAGCTTAACAGCCTTTATTTAGAACAGCCAAGCTTACCTGCTTATCTCACAAGCTACGCGTCCCTTCATCTCTATGACATCAGAAGAAGTAGCAAATCCCAACCTTCGTAAGACACGCTTGCGACATTTAAGTTCATCCATTTGTAGAACAGTTCTTGCTTTCTTCAGCTCTCGCTTTGCAGACTTAATATCTATTGCAATCTAAAAAACAAAGTAAAGAACGCTCAATAACAAACACTACAAAAGGAGACTCACTCATGAAAGAGCAAAAAAAATTGTATAGGGCCACCTTACAACGCTTTTTCCCGTTAAAGCTTTAACACAGTGGGGATGGGTGGGGGTAGCCTATGAGCGTCTTAGATGCACTCCCACGAGAGCAACAGGATACTGAAAGGTTGCTGAATACCAGCAAAGATACTACGTACAAGACAAAATGTCCTCAGGAAAATGCAGCGGAGAGAAGACATGAACATGTAAGAAGCCAAAGCAGGGGAACCCAGCACAGCTGAAGTGTGAAACAGAAGGAGGAAAGGCTGGGAGAGAAGCAAGCTGGTTAGTTGCAAGCTAGGCAAACGAGACTTGGGTTTAGGGAGACAGATGAAAGCTGCACTATGAGACCCAACTTTCTGCCATACCTGTGCTTTTTTTTCACAAAGCGTATACACAGTTTCCAAGTTCGGATCATTGTGAAGTGGATGAGAATACATTCGATGCTCAAAAGCCTCTACTTTCTGAATGACTTTTTTCAGCCCCTGATCTTGAATGCCCATATCATCAATTGGGTCCAAGAGGGGAACACCATCAGGAAAACGTTTCTGAACTTCCTGAAATAAAACATGTAAAATTCAAGTGTTTTCTTCTAGACAAAGTTAAGATGACCCTTAATCAAGATTTCTTTTTATGTATTTTTCTATGTACATGGAGATTTAAAGGATATCACACTTTTTTCCAGTTAAACTGGAAGATATTTTCCCACTGCACTGTTTTTGAAAACCCCCTTTTCAAAAATGTGTAGCTATGCTACCATTTTCTCATATAGAGATATAGCTCACTATAAAACCAGAGTTGAATAGGTCAACAATTGTGGATGTGGCACAACTTACTGATAAATCCTTCAGTATATTCAGGTGGTCAAAACTTCTTGCCATCATATATAACTTCATATTTACTGTTTCGTATGTGGAAGCTATTTTTGATTTTAGGAATATTTCAGAATTTATTCCTAGTAAAGGTCCTACTTAGTTGTAAAATACAAACCTTTTCATGGTCCTGATCCCTTTTACTAGCTTCTTTGTTACACGATTTAATTATTAAATATAAAAACCTGGGCCCAGGAGATAGCTCAGTGGAGTAAGTGCTTGCCTGGCAAGTGCAAGGTCCTGAAATCAATCCCTGGTACCACACACACCCCCACCCTCACACAGCTTCCGTTCAGCTGCTAACCTATTGGGAGCATGTCAGGGTCTTAAATAGGCTTCAAAGGTCAGAAACAATCTGGCCAGCTAGAAACAGCCTAGCATGTGCCAGGTCCTGGGTTTGATTCCAAAGCTGGTAAAAAGAGGATAATGTCCTTACAGTCCCAGCTTCTTGGAAGGCTGAGGTATGATGATCACTTTAGCCCAAGGATCCTTTTTTTTTTTTTTTTTGTAACAAGGATATGTGACATCTATTTGAGGCTAGATGTGTTTTAGAAATACCATTTTTGTACCAACAATTGTTATGTAAATTATATATTTATGAAGCTAAAATTACAAAAATCTTCTTGTAAGATTTCATGTCTTTCCAAAAACAATTCAACCTTTTTTTTGCAGTTCTATATTATAAATTTATTTTATTTATTTTTTTAGTTTGTTTGCTTTTATCCCCCCATAATTTTATTGATAAACAAATAGCGATGAGACAGTTTCAAACCAAATTGGCAGGACAGTTTCAATAATTAACACACTGCATACATTCTTCCTAGTGGTTATTTGCTGTAAAAGATGCGGACATGATAGCCTATTTACAAATTCTATTAGAACAAATCCCTCTATTCATTAAGAGAATGTAACTAGATTAACGGTGAAGCGCCCACCAGATAGCTCAGACTAAAGCACCTACTTAGGCAGGTGCAAGGACCAGGGTGTGATTCCCAGTGTGGCATGCCATGCCAACCTCACCCCCAGGGCACGCTGAGATAGCACTTGAGAATGGGAGTGGTGGCACACGTCTGTAATCCCAGCGCTTGGGAGGGAGGATCACTACAAATCCGATCTGTGTAGTGAGACCCTGCAGACCCTGTACTAAATACATAAAAGAGATTAATGGTGAAGTTTTTTTTTTTTGTTTGTTTGTTTCTGGCGAGCCCTCTTTTAGTAATGCACTTCACTGATGGGTCCACAGAGGAAAAATCCACATGTAGACTGGTTATAACTTTTTCTATGCAAATAAATGCCACATATTAATAATGTTTGTATTTTTCCTGAAAGTAATATATTGCAAGGTATTTCAATTGCCTTTTCAAAAACTCTACACAAAATTTATATTTAACTTATAAAACATACATACCTGTATAGATTTTAACACGCTCTGTCTATTGTCCACCGGCCGAAGGTCTTTAGGAATGTAAAGTCTAACACTGCTGATAGCAGACAAGAGATGC
>NW_004524577.1:38229077-38230545 GCF_000260255.1 Octodon degus
CTTAGCAAACATACCTTTGAAAACTAAAAGTAAGATTTTCTAGTTATACAAACTTGAAATATTTTGATACCTCCAGAAGTAGCATATAGGAAATAACAAAGAGCATAAATCAAAAAGCAAGAGAAGTTGCAGTGTGCTCCTGGATGAACAATAAAGGGCTCTCAAGATGACAGTTATGCAGGACTATATGAAATATATTAGATGAACCCTTATTTAAAGGTCACTGCAGATTTCCATGAAACAGTACCAATCTTATGTTGGGTTATACATGCATTTTTTTTCATATATGTGTACGTGTGTATAGAAGACTGGGAGGAAGTAATATAAAGTCAACAGAAAATGGAAATATACTTTTTAAAGTTTCTAAAACTAGGAGAAGCTATCACACGCTGTCTTTTAAATAAATTGTAAGTCAAAGATATAGTATAAATCTTAGAACAAAAATTAAGATTAAGCAATATTCAGAAAATTAAATATTAATTAAAAATTAAATGTTTCAAAACAACTGAACTAAGAAAAAGTTTATTTCGGATTTTTAACAAGCAAATAAAGGTAAAAGTAAAGGATCTTCTCAATACATAATCCATAGTTTAGTGTTTTGGTTTTTTTTTTTTTTCGGTACTGGAGATAGAACTCTGGTCCTTACACTTGGCCAGGCAGGCACTTATGCCACTGAACTATCTCTCTGGCCATAGTCTAGTATTTTATGTTCTCACCACCTGGAATTTTTTGGAAAGACTACTCCCCTAAATTCCCACCATATTAGGAGTTGAACTTAGGGCCTCTCACATGGTAGACAAGTACTCTGCTCACGTGCTACACCCTTAGCCTGGCTTTGTGAACACATGAATGTACTCAGAGCACTACAGAAGACTTCCTCTTAGTAGGGCTGGATGGCCAAGTAAGATGCATACAAGGTCTGGAATGGTTTAAACAGAGAAAACAGCACAGTGCATTAGACATACTCTGTAAGAACACTTTCTACAAACTTTCTTTTCTTTTCCTCCTTCCTTCCTTCCTTCCTTCCTTCCTTCCTTTCAAACTTTCTTCCACACCTTCTCAATAAAGACTATCCCGAAGCTCCAGTGGCACGATCGATTAGCACGTGGTGCTTATATAGTAGAATATCCTGCCTGCACCATCAGACTCTATGGCATTCTGCTTCTTTAAAATGATCTACCCCACGCAGATCTGCTATCTACCCCATAGCAGCTTAATTTGTGAGAACTAAATCTTGGAAAAAAAAAATGCCTATCAACTGAAGAACAGATAAAAAAAGAGACCATACTGGTAAGTGAACTAAATAAATCAGTCCCAAATGTGCAAACATCGTATTGTCTCACTAGTGTAAGAATCTGATAAAGAATAAAATCTGAAAGGTACAATAAACATTATGAAAGGGAAAGAATCTGTTCAATAGGAAGAAAAAAATAGGGATGAGGAAAAAGGCAAAAGAAAAATACACATT
>NW_004524577.1:38230645-38237956 GCF_000260255.1 Octodon degus
ATAGTATATAGAGAGATATAGATATAGAATAGCTTGGATAATTGTACTGCTGATTTCTGCTGATTTATTGAAAGGAGCAGTTTATATTTGGTAACCTAAGTAACTAATTTGAAGATAGTACTATGTAATACATCAGCCACTATTGAACTGCTATTATTTTGTTTGGTGAAATACTGTTTCATTTCTAATATTTTTTTCTTTTACCATTTTGTATTCTCTTTTAAAAACTAAAAAAATGATCTAAACCTAGGGGGCTTGGATGTACCTGAGGCAGGGGTAATAGCACAGGTACAAATCTGTCAGCAGTGGTCTTCCATAGTTACCTTTACACTCACAGCCAATGAAAATCAACTGTCACTGCTTGCTAAGTGACAGAAAGGATATAATGGTTAAACAACCTTTGTGTTGTTTACAAAGGTTAGGTGTTGTTACCTAACCTTCATAAATTTCAGCTTCTTCGTAAAGAGATAAAATTACATTTATCTCATTGAACTACCGAGTATAAGACAATGTACATAAAATATTTAACATGTTCACTCTAAAAGTATATCTTTTCTCTTAATTTCTTATGCATTTCTCTTTTTCTTTCTTCCAATTTTATATGCACATATCTGGTAATATGAATAACTGGTTGGAAGACAACACTATACTACAACAAATATTGTGAAATTCTCATTACTTTGTTAAGCAAAATTCAGTATCACTTGTAATGTTTTAATTCTAATCTGTACTCTTTAAAACATTAAAATAAAGAAGATATTCAGAAAAAAGATTAGTGTAAATGTCTAGATGTCAACAAATCTGCACTTAGCAAGGGTACAACAGCAGGGGTCACACATCAATGAAAAAGTAGATAGTCTGTTCCATGTTGATAAGAGATTAAAACACCAGATAGCACTCACTGTTTACAGAGGAAAATTAGTGTACCTGCGATGAAGAAGCAGTGTTTCTAAAGCTTTCCCTTACTTTTAAAGCCAGAAATCCAATTATAGTCCCAACTTTTTTTTTTTTTTTTCTTTTTTTTTTTTTGGCAGAACCGGTGATTGAACTCAGGCCCTTGCATTTGCTGGACAAGTGCTTATTCTACTAAGCCATCCCCTGACCCTTCAACTTTTAAAATCTGACAACTACTTTATAATTTACCGATTTTTCAAACTTTAAAAAATGAGGATTTTTCCCCCCTAGCTCAGCAGTATTATCAATTTTCTATTCCACTACAATATTTTTCAAGCTTTTAAGAACTTGTAAAACTAGCAGCTTTTATGCCTCTTCTCTCTCCCTAATTATCTTCTGGGGCATGCATGCATGCTTTCTTCTTCCTCCTCATCCCTTTTTAATCATCTGAAATTAAGTTGCAGTGATATCTCACTTCATTTTACCAGTAAATACCCGTATCTCTTAAGAGCATGTATCTTTTATTTTATTTATTTTTTCCCCAAAATTTTATTGATAAACAGAAATGAGACAGTTGCAAATCAAATTGGTAGGACAGTTTCAATAATTAACATACTGCATACATTCTTCCTAGTGGTTAATTGCTGTACAAGAATCATTCTATTCATTAAGAGAATGTAACTATATATCTATCCAAACCACTTTGAATACACAGATACAATCATCTGTATACCCTTTTTTTGTTAAGTTCCGTTATTTGAGTATTGAGCATGTATCTTTTAAACTGGGTGTGTTGTTACATACCTATAATCCCAGCACTTCAGGAGGCTGAGCTAGGAAGAATGCAAAATTCAAGTTCCACCAGGGCCATTTAATGAGACCTTGTCTTAAATAAAAAGGGCTGGGGATATAGCTCAGTGTGAAGACCCTGTTAATCCCTAGAAAACTCAAGAATCATGATAACCAGTATAGCAACAACAGAAGATCCTAACAATTTTACAATATAGTATCACCTAATATACAGGAATATACTAAAATTTTTTCATCTGACTGAACAGGTTTTTTTAATAAATTACTATCACTACTGCTGCTGCTAATTCTACTACTACTGTACTACACTTTGGATCCAGGGCCAAACAAAGGGCCATATCCTGCACTCAGGGTTATTTCCTTAGTCTTCTTTAACATCCCTACCCTTTTTGTTCTTAACCTATCAACATTTTCATACCATTTCAAATTTTCAGAAAGCTGCATGAATAGAATTAAAAAATGCTTTTCCCCTTTCTCATTCTCCCACACAAACAGTATGCTGTAAAGAGAAAATTCAGTGTGACACAATGTCATCTAATTTACAGTCATATCCATTTCATCTACATACATAAAAATGTCTTTTACACCACTCCCTTTTCGCTGCTACTCTATGGATCCAAATTAAGCTCATGCACTGATGTCAGCTGCCTATTTTCCTTCAGTCCAGAACAGATCTTCAGTTTTACTGTTTCTTCTGAAAATCCTGATGTTTAAATATATTTCATGTTCGTTATTTTGAAGAGTCCTCAATTTGGGTTTCATCTAAACTATGGGGAATCATCAGGTTTAAGTTACGCACCTTGGGCAGAAACAAGCTCTACTTTTTTCCAGTCCACTGGTCAACATTACAGATCTTAACTCTAATCCCTTGATTAAAGTGGTATCTGCTAGCGTTTTACTACACAGTTATCATTTTCCCTTTACAATTAGATAGACTTCGTAAACATCCTATCCCCCAAATTTCCCATTCATGGATGACGTTTTCCTAGGTCAATAATATGTGTGGTGGCTGCCCAATGTTGACTTTCTAATGCTGCCGTTCCTCCCATATCATAACATTCCTCTCAGTGCTATTTTGTTTTCAAATGGCTAGGATTCTTTAGTATCACTTGATTTCCCAAACTAATTTGTTTTTAAAGAGGCCATCCTGTGAGTAGTCACGGTGTACTGGTCAATCTTCACTGTAGATCTGACAAGATTAAGACTGTTTGGACAGGTGCTTGGACTCTGAAGGCAGCAGCCTCAGCGATAGGAGGTTCACCCAGCCAGGCATTCACAGCTGAACAGGCTCTTGGGAGTGAGGCCAAGCTGGAGGGAGGGCGTCAGGAGAGCAGGACCTCGGGCACTGCAGCTGCTTCTCGGCCTTCCTCTCTGCCTTGCTTCCTGGGCGCCACGATCTGAGCAGCTGCCCCTTGCTATGCCCTTCTGCCATCAAGCTTTTGCCCTGGAGCCAGCCCAACAGACTGAAAGCTCTATGAATCCCCCCCAAATTTTCCTCACTTAAATTTGGGTGTCAGCTATTCTGTCCCAGAGATGGGAAAGCGATCTAATAGAAATGAATTCTGAACATCAGTCTGTGATTCTGCGAATCTTAGATGTACTGCCTACCTGGAAAGACAGAGGACATGAGGAATTACCAGTAATATACCAGGTAGCCAACATCAAAAGGAAGAGATGCATAGTTTTTTGATACTGAGGCACATATACATAATCAAAAGTGGCAGAAAAATTAAAAATAGTCCACTTGGCTTTAGAGAACAAGAATATATTTTATGTAACTCCACTTGAATTCAGCATGGTGTGTCAATTTTCTTCAGAACAATAAAAATGCTTCTGTTTCTAAAGTTGCTTCCCATAAAACTTCCATCTAAGATATAGTCACAAAATCTCACCTTAATGACAAAAAATAAAATCCTCCAAAAGGCTCCCTTAAATATAGGAAAGAGAAATCTAGAATTCCTGAATTAAAAAACACGTAGTTTTCTAAATGAAATTTCAAAGCTAGATGAATAGCTGATATTACATTACAAATCTCTCAATTCACAGGACTTAAAGCCGGGGGAGGGGGTGACCCACACCTGTAATCCCAGCATTTTGGAGGCTGAGGCAGGAGCCCTGTGAGCTTGAGAACAAGCCAGGCTACATACTGAGTTCAACTCGGGGAGGCTTTAAAAACATACAGTAATATTTACATATGGCAGCTTATTCATCTTTCTAAGCTTTACTACTTTAAACAGTAACTAGAATTAGGGTTTATCATGATATAAACCATTGATCTGCAAAAATGAGAATAACCATGTAAGCAATTACTGGAAACTTGCTAGAACTAAAAGGAAGCATTGTTGCGCTTAGGCCTTACAGGCTTTTCAGTTTGCCACAATTCAATTTCCCCCTAAATAAGCAAGTGTTATGTGGGATAATGTAACTCATTACAAGCTTTAAGCCAATATATTCTAAATGAATTTTAAGGAATGGAATTTCTTCCAAACATGACTATTGGCTAAAACACAAGATGACTTTAAAAGTTTTCAAACAAGATCAAGTCAAGAAAACTAAACCAACACATTACTGATTAAGTTTTAGAATTTTTAAAAAAATGCATAAATCTGTGTCTTGGCCTAATTAAAAAGCTAATGTAATAATCTACATATCAGTACTAAATAATGCAATTATGCATACTTTTTTCCTCAAGAAATTTTCAGGAAAACGTCAATGAAATCTGGAACATGGATCTCCAACAACCCTCTTCTTAATTAAGAAAAAACAAAACACAACACTGACAAAATCATCAAGCCAACTTCTTCAGAATTCTGGAAATTAACCAAAGAGTGAGTATTTACTTAGGAATATAAAAGCTCTCCTTTGTTCCTGCCAATCTAGCCAGCAACATATGTGCAAAGGGCTGTGTGTACACCAAAAACAAAAAGCGGCAGAATCTTAAGGCTTCACCTATATCTGAACAGAGACTGCGCCTTGGGAAGTAAGGCTACCTGCCTGGCTAAGCGGGGAGGCCCTAATCAGGGGCTGGGAATTTAATGGGGGCAGCCATCTAAGGAAGTCTGTGCAATTACTAACAACTAAACTAGCCAGGCAGAGACCTCAGTGACAGAAGGATTGTTTTTTTTTTTTTTGACGGTCTCAAGACGGCTGCACTGTATTTCTGGTTTTGAGTATCTAGGTTCGAACCAAAGCATCTTGAGCCTAACTGCTATGGTGAAGCAGGCACTTAAGCAACTGAGCTAATGGGCAGGCCCCCCTCAGTGACAATACAAAACATAAACATATATGTATAACAAATATAGAAATCATTCAGAAAGTTCAGTAAATAAACAGTTAAGACAAATACTAACAAACTATGGGAGTGGGGGGAAAAATCTGCTTTCCTGAGTTGCTACAACCTGTTAAGTTCAAATATCCAGGTTTCAACAAAAACTATAAGCCAGTCCTAGTCCAGGCCCAGTGAGTGTGTGGGAGAGCTTCCCGCTACCCTGCGTTGGCGGGACAGACTACTCGTCCCAGCCCAGGTGCAGGGTGGGTGAGACCCTCTTCCAGCCCCTTGGAATGCCCCCCACCACTTTGCAGCACCTCCCCCACCCCGCCTGCCGAGTAGGAATTTCTGCCGCGTTCCGGGAACCCCCAGACCCAGTCCTAGCCCAGGTCCGGATCCTTGTTCCTTTACTCAAGAGTTGCTGGTTCTTATGGTTGTATGAATTCTCCTGTCTCTAAAACTGTAAGTCTAATAAATCTCTGTGCATAATTATAAAAAAACCCAAAAACTATAAAACACATTTTAAAAAGTATGACCCAAACCATGGAAAAAACAGCAGTCAACAGAAGCTGCCCCTGAGGAGACAGACATGTTAAGAAGTTAACTGACAGAGGTTAAACCAGTTATTAAAACTTCTCTGGCTGGTGCTGGGTTTGAACCCAGAGCACTGTATATGCTGGGCAAGTGCTCTATCACTGAGCTACATCCTCATCCCCAAATCAGCTATCTCAGATATTTTCAAAGTTTATTTAAAATTCTGGCTTCAAGTTGTATTAAGGAGCTGGGTGCGCTGATATATTCCTCTAGTCCCAGCTGCCCAGGAAGCAGAAAGATCACTTAAACTCAAGTCCAACAGTTTGGGATCCTAGTACGAGCAACAGGACTTTCCTTAAACAAAAATTTAAAACTATATTACTGCATGCCCTTCTGCACACTTCAGGTCTCATTCCACCATGACTACTGGTTTATTTGAGCTTATTGTAACAAATGTAACTTCCTAAAAGTCTCTGCCAATATGCCACATACTCAATGTTTTAAAAATGCAATTCTACCATGATCAAACATATCAAATCAAATACTTAGAATCCGTGAAGAAAATTTTACCTAAAATCATTTTATTTATACCAATAGGAAAACAAAACATTCAAGAAATATGGGTACTTGATGTGGCAAGTCAAATGTTTTACATTTAATTAAAAGTACGTATCGCTAGGGGTGATGGCACAAGCCTATAATCCCAGACTTGGGAGGTGGAGGCAGAAGGATCACCATGAGTTTAAGACTAGCCTGGGCTATATAGTGAGACCCTATCTCAAAAACAAACAAAATAAAAACCACATATAAATTAAACTAAGAAAATCCCATTAAAAAACCAAAGCTTTATTTATTAATGTATTTCCATGAGAATGAGAGATAATTTCATGGATGGATTAAAACTATGAAATCACATACTCACAAATAAAAATGTAAAATCTTCATAGTAAAATCTATCTTCATGTGAAATTTAAATTATTGAACTATCTTTTACTTTGTTATTTTCTTGGTCATAATTTTATAAAACACAAAACTAAAATCCTAACCTCTGTGATACTTCAAATGGTGTAAGACAAAATGTCTTAAACTTCTGATTTAAAAATTATGACAATATGCGCACTACTATCATCCAACAAACCCCGAGTGATGATAAAACCACAAAATACCTGAAATCTAAAAAATGAGAAGTACAAACCTGCATCTCTCCTTTTTCATCAGGCTTAGCTGGTTTGGCAGCCTCTGTAGCTGAATTCTTCAGGCTCTCTTTGCTGCAGCGTAAAAGTACTTCTACAACATATAAAGGATCCAGTTCACCAGAATTAGGCTGAAATGACAGAATAAAGGCAATTCACCAATTTTTTAACAGTGGCCCACAAATTTTAAGTTCCATGTCCTAGGACCTATTTTCTTAGCATTTAGCCTACTATATACTGTACAACACATGCTTTTACAATAGCATGTACTTCAGCCAGAGTACATAGCAAGAACTGAACATTAAAAGTAAATACAATAGTCTGACCACTATCCAACTGTAATATAAAATGTCACCTCTAAATTTCTAATATTTAGCTTATCCTATTATCCAGTATTAGAAAAAGAAACCAGAAGAAATTTGTCAGTGTCAGAAAATGAGCATGTCTCCAAGTCAGCCTAATTCAACATGCAAAACATTTTTATGGCTTAGTATACTGGTATTTTGTGAATTCCCATCCTTTTATTAAGATTTTTATTTCTCTAATAGCATGGTTCTTTTTTTTTTTAATTTTATTTATTTGTGTGTGTGTGTGTGTGTGTGTGTGTGTGTG
>NW_004524577.1:38238056-38244190 GCF_000260255.1 Octodon degus
GGGGATTGAGCCGCGGTCCCTGTACTTTTGTTTAGCTTAGCTTGTTCTAAGTAGGTGCTTTAGACCACTGAGCCATCTCACCAGCCCCAATAGCATGGTTCTTAAGATTTCAGGACTAATCAAACTTTTACTGCAGTAATCTGTATTAGAGAACAATATAGTTTCATCAGTAAGAGACTTTTGCTTCAGTACAGAGTTTCTTCCTATTTTTTATTTTTTTATGTATTTGGTACAGGGTCTCATTATGCAGGTCAGACTCCTAGTGATCCATACACAGGCTCGGTGGCTGATTCAATGCGCCCAGGGGCAGGACTGTCACAGCATGTAGTGCCGGGGATCAAATCTCAGTCCCTATGCTTGCCTAAGCAGGTGCTTAGTCCACTGAGCTATCTCACCAGCCCTACTTTTTAATAAAACATTTGAATGCTATGTTATTTGAAATGGACAGAGAAACTTAGGGGGAACAAGAATCTGGCTAAGACATTATCAATAAACAACAAACCATACCTATAATCTATTTCTGCAAAAAAACCCCAAGACTTTTAAAAAAAGTAAACTGTTTCCAAATAGAGGGCACGTTGGTTCATGAACTTACGGCCACATCTACGATTGTGTAGGAAAGATGGCTGCAGTTGTGTTTGAAACCCGATGCACATTTTGCAAACAAAAACAAAATTTTGCTGTACACTTCTGTTTGTCAACCAAATCATTTGCAAAAAGCGTTATTAAACCAATGTACCACTGTACCAAATAAGCACATTTTAAATCAGTCAGTTCCAGTTTCTTTAACAAAAGCATAAACTCCATTTTCCAATCTAAAAGCAAAATTAACTTTCAGATTGTCTTAGTAAAAAACACAATTTTTTTTCAACATCAAGTTATTTTAAAGTTGTAGTTTGGCTTGACTTGAATATGGAGACTTGGCTTTCTACTATCTGCAAAGACTACGTACCCATCCACCCTACTCATTATGAAATAAAACTTGTTTTGGGGTTTTTTTTGAGACAGAGTCTCGCTATGTAATTTAGACTGGCCTTGCACTATGTGGCCCAGACTCTCCTCAATTCACGGCAATCCTCCTGCCTCACTGGGATGAGAGGCAAGCATCACTGTGCCTGGCTATGAAATAAATTTTAAACTGTCATATTATCTTTTCAGGGGGGAAATTTCCTGAGTAAAGTGCCTTTTCTGTCTTCTTAGTACTATCTACACCACTTAAAACATAACAGAAATAACTTCAGGTAGAAACATTAGTTAAAAGCATTCTTAATTATACCAGTAAAAGAGCTATTAATTTAAGGTTATAACAGTTTTCTCACTTGTTAAGATGGGTCAAACGAATTCACCATAACTAAAAATAGTTACAAAGTATTAATTTTTATTCATATGTCCTAAATTCTTAAGCCTAGAACTGAGCTTACTTATTCCTAACCGTATTCCTTTTAAAATGTGGCCAAGGGGAGCTGAGGAGATAGCTTGGTGGTCTTAAGCACATGCTTGGCAAACGCAAGGTCCTAAATTCAATCCCCAGTACCATGTGTTATGCTGGGCCTGAAACCTAGTGTGGTGAGGCACACATATAATCCCAGTGCTGGGGAGGCTGAGACAGGAGGGTCACTATCAGTCTGAGCTGCACTGTGAGACCCTGTACCAAATGAATAAATAAAAATTTAAAATGTGGCTGAGGGTGGGGATAAGTCCAGTGACATAGTACCTGCCTGGCAAGTGTGAGGTCGTGAATCTGATTCCTGGTACCTGCCCCCCAAATGTGGCTGATTTCTTGCTATAAACTGAAATTACCAAGTCAAGACACATTTTTCATAATCTTGAATTTGTAGAATGCAAAAAAAAAGATTTCTTCACCACTGTGTATTCTTTCTCCATATCTGGCAAATTCCACTGGCCACAAAAATCTTTGGACTGGTATTCTGACCTAGATTCCAAAATTAATAAAACATGTAGCGCACAAATGTAATAGCTAAGTGGAACATCAGTTTCACCACCTATTTATAGAAAAAAAGAAAAAGAACAGTATTTTACTCTGGTCCTCATTCCATCCTTCTCTAAAATAAGTCTCATTAGGCTGGAAAGATAGCTCAGTGGACCAGGTGCTTGCTTAGGCAAGCACAGGGACCAGGGTTCAATCCCTGGCACTGTACGCCTTGCTGGCGCTGGGTGCACTGAGCCAGCGATGGAGTCCGGGAGTGGTGGTACACGCCTGTAATCCCCACACTAGGGAGGCTGAAAACAGGAGGATCATTATAAATCTGAGCTGCAGAGTGAGACCTTGCACAAAAAAAAAATAAGTCTCATTAAACTAGTACTATTTTTTATACAAGAAGCAAAAAGCAAAGTTTTTAAAAACAATCTGTCTACTGTACGGGTACATATAATTCCATTTGCTATAATTTTTCTGTCCTAAGAAGCATAAATCTTAGGTTTATTATAGTAACAGCAATGTGAGGAACTCTCTCAAATCTGCTTCTCAGTAAAACTGGAGAAAATTATAAAAAGTCAACCATTTAGAAGTCTTTGGAGCCAGGAATGGTGGTGCATGCCTATAATCTCAGTACTTGGGATGTTGAGGTAGGAAGATCCCCAGGAGTTCAAGGCCAGCCTGCACTACACGGTGAGGCACTGTCTCAAAACATGCACACACACAAAATTTTTGGAAATGGTCCCATGGGATTGTGTCATACACTTCTAGCAAATGAAGGAGCACCCAGTCAAGAAAGTCTACTAAACTCCAACATGAACAGAAGTGTCCATGCTAGGCCGGTAAGATAGCTCAGCAGAGTAAGCAGCTGTTTAGGCAAGCGCAGGGACTGGAGTTCAATCCCCAGCAATACATGCTGTGCTGGCCCCACCCCTGGACACACTGCGCGGCAACGGAGTTTGGACATGGTGGCACATGCCTCCAATCCCAGCACTGGGAAGACTGCATACTGAGAATCTGTATGAAATACATTAAAAAAAAAAAGAAGAAGAAGAAGAAGAAGAAGTGTCCATGCTGTTTTAACCAGGATTATCCTCCTCACACCTCTGTACTCCCGCAGAAAATCGAGACCTACAGGTAGGGTCTCTTTCCCAGCGGCTCTATTCTAGGAGTGGTCAGACACTGGCAGTCTTGATCCTGCTTCCTACTTAGCTGTTGCTGAGGCCAAGAAGTGTTGGGCATGAAGGCTGAATGACAAGAACTTTCCTCCACACTGGCCAAGGCTACAAAGTGAGCTCAAGGCCTCTGTGGTTGGCCAGAGGTTCTATCTTGGGTGTAGGGCTGCTGAGGAAAAGTGCTCCAAGCACCCTGCCTTTGGCTCTTTAAGGTACTGGTGCTACCTCTAGAGAAGCAGGTAAAGATAATGTCAGGCTACTGTTTTTTCCCTCCCACTCACCTCTTAGGTCCTTAAACAAAATGCCACTCAGAGAAAAGCCAGCCACTGTGCTCATTACCAGTGGGAAAACTATGGCTTGGAGACTGCCTGGGAAAAAGCAAGTTTTAACACACAAACACAGTACATTCCCAAAGCCAATCATTTCATCTGGGGCAGTGCCTGGAGAGTATAAGCATGAGGAAACACTCAGAAACCAGGGGGACCATGAGGGAGGGTTATTTGTAGCTCTGCAGAGCCACTGGACACATGCTAAGCTGTAGGCCAGCCAGCTTGCAGGACGGAACCTGTTTGTTAAAGACAACTGGAGGAGCATTCCTGCTAGTGGAGCTTACCAGCTGAGTATGACCAAAGAAAGATACACTCAGAGACTCCTGCAGGTCCAGAGTGACTGCCAAGGCCAAGACCCTCATCCCTACCTCAGGGGCAACTGCGAAAAGCTTCACACCTGAGCCAGTGAGACAAGTGGGGCAGAAGAGCCTTCACTCAGAATAATCTAGTCCTGGCTGGGCGTGGTGCTGCACACCTGTAATCCCAGCACTCTGGAGGCTGAGGCAGGAGGATCATTGTGAACTGAGACCAGCCAGCCTGGGCTACAAAGTGAGCTCAAGGCCATCATGAACTGCACAGTGAGATCCTGGCCCAAAAAGACAAACAAAAGGAGAAGAATCTAGCCCTGTGAGGGTGACCCTTTTAGAGATGATCCCCCAAATTGCAACCCCAAACCTTATTTATCACAACCTGTCAAAACTACAATTAAACCTGAATACTGAGGCTTTAGTTTGGTTAAAAATAATACATGCTTTAACATCTTTTGTCCCAAAAGAAAACAATAGCCATGCCATAGGTTCACCACTGATCTAACAAGTCTAACAAGTCATGGAGCAAATGAGCAAATTAACAGCAGCAGCCTAGGAGGGAGAGGGATATCAAGAATGATAGTATCAAAAGTATCCAATTTCAGCTGCAGTGGCTGATACCTTGCGTCAACTTGAGAAGTTCAGAAGTTGAATTAAGCAACTCAGCAGGGGGCCAGGGTCTTTACTTTGTAAACTTCCCCGTCCCTTGGAAGAGATGGAGGTGGTGTGAGTGTTACGCCAGCCCTGGGGGTGGGGTAACCTGCTTACAATATAAGGAAGCAAAGGAGGCTTGGGGGGGTGTGCGTGCGTGTGTATGTGTGCGTGTGTCTCCATCCCGTTTGCTCTTGCTGCTCTTGCTGTCTTCTGCCACCTTCAACTGTTGCCCCTGTGCCACGCCACCCTGTCTGGAGCCAGCTGATTTTGGACCGAAACCTAAACCTTGTCTTCTTTGAGTGTTGGGTATTTTGTTTCAGCAACAAGAAAAAAATATGCAACACACACTAAAAAAAAAAAAAAAAAAAAGAGACATGCAGTGACATAAGAACATGCCCTACGGCCACCCAGCAGAAGAGGGCAGAAACTGCTTACAAGTTGAGCAAAAGAAGACAACGTAAGTATTTTGAAAGAACTCAATAGGAAAAAAAGGTATAGTAACAATATAGTGTCATATGGCAAATATTAACAAAGAGAAAGGTTATTAACAAGACTTAAGGAAATTTAGAATCTTAGAATTATGATAACTGAAATGACAAAAAAAAAAAAAATACACACTAAGGGAGCCCAATACAAACTTGAAGGTAAACACATTATTCAACCCAAAAAGCAATACACCCCTAACCAAGGAAGAATAATGAAAATAAGCCTCAGAGAAATGTAGGACACCAAAGGGCTCAACACATAAGGAGTTCCAGAAGATCTAAAACAAAGAAAAAAAAAAATCAAAGAAATAATGGCTGAAAATGCTTCGAACTTACTCGGAAAGAAAGTCTGCATATCTAGAAACTTGCCTAACTCCAAGGAGAATAAATGCAAAGGACACAGACACTTTTATACAGATAATTTTATCATAGTAAAAAATGTACAAATCCAAACCACAAGGAGAAATCTGAAAAGCAGCAAGAGCAAAGGACTCACCCTTCCCAAGAACACACCACCAAGAGTAACAGCAGAAGCTTCTCTGCAGGAATAACAAAGGCCAGACAGCACCGTGCTGGTACAAAGGAAAAAACTCAGAAAATTGTTCACTGAGACTTCTACACAGCAGTTATCTTTGAAAAATGAAGTCAAAATACATTCTTAGATAAGGATAAATTGAGAGAATTTGTTGCAACATACTTGCCTCCCAACAAATACTAAAAGAAATTCCTCAGACATATATGAATCCACACAAATAACACTGATAAAGGTAGTTACTTTCCCCATAAATGCTTTAAGACACAATTTATAAATTTGTATTACTAATCACTAATATTAAAATGTAGTATATTTGGCAGCAAAAGTAGGTGTGGGGGGGGGCTGGATATCGAGAAGGCTCAGTGGTCTAAGAGCCACCTGGCAAGCGCAAGACCCAAAACAGGCCTGGTGGCATATGCCAGTAATCCTAGCACTGGGGAGGCTGAGACAGGAGGATGCTACAAGTCTGAACTGGATAGTGAGACTCTGTAACAAGGAAGGAAGGAGGGAGGGAGCAGAGCTATACTGGGGTAAGACAGTAACTCCAAGTGATTTATCTACTTCATAAATAAGTAAATAAATAGGAAGCTTGTGCCATCAAGATAGCTCAGCGGACTAAGCACCAAAGAAGCAGAAGACAGGGGGCTGGTGAGATGGCTCAGTGGTCTAAAGCACCTACTTACAACAAGCTCAGCAAAGCACAGGGACCGCG
>NW_004524577.1:38244290-38246043 GCF_000260255.1 Octodon degus
CCCCCCCCCCACACACAAATAAAGAAGCAGAAGACAGAAAAACCAGAAATAATATGAAGGTTAATATAACAGACACTATAAATACCTAAGTGTTCTTTTCTAAACATCTTTAAAGCTACAAAACAGCTAGGAGCGTAGCTCAGTGTTAGACACAGGGTCACATATATAAGACTGGGCTTGACCTCCAGCACCCATTTTTGTACAAGGCTGCACAATTGTATTAAGGTAATAATTCTAACAACATATTGCTGGATAAGAGAAAAACATAAGAGTGCTGGCTTAGGGTCTGAGGTTCACTTACCACTGGGGGTGAAGAGGCTGGTGAGAAAAACAGCAATGAACAGAATAAAATGAGGATCATATTCCTATGTCACTGGATTAGGTCAGTAGAAACCTAAGGCTGAGCTTAATAATCTACGACACTGAAAATACACACACACACACACTCTCAGAAATACCCCAGAAACCAGTAAGAAAATAGCAAAAAGCGTACTTTAGCATGATTAAAATGGTACATTACAAAAATATTCTTTTTTTTTTTTTTTTTTTCCTGCGGAACCGGGGATTGAACTCAGGTCCTTGCGCTTGCCAGGGAAGCGCTTATTCCACCGAGCCATCTCCCCGGCCCCAAAATATTCTTTTAAAGCAAAAAACAGAAAAACAATAAAATAGAAAAATAAGACATAAAACAGGAAAAATGGAATAGCAGAAATAACCTTAATTATCAATAAAATTAAATGTGAATGGATTAAGCAACCCAGAAAAGGTAAATACTTACAGACCTGATAAAAATACAAAATAAACTAAATATAAGAGACATTAACAGAGGACACTTTAAATTTACAGATGCAAAAAAGACTGAAAGAGGTGGGGGAAGATATGTCATAGGCAACCAGAATAAAATAAGAAAATAAATAGAAACCCTGGGCCGGCAAGATAGCCCAGCAGACTAAGTACCTGCACTAGCTTTGGCAAGTGCAGGGACCAGGGTTAGATTGCCAGTCCTATATGCCACGTCCCCGGGTCCCACTGAGCTGGCAATCGACTGCAGGGATGGTGGCGCACGCCTGTAATCCCAGCACTGGGGAGGCTGAAAACAAGAGGATCACTATAAGTCCGAGCTGTGTAGTGAGACCCTGTACCAAATGCATAAATGGGGGGGGAAAAAAAGAGAGAGAGAGAGAGAGAGAGAGAGAGAGAGAGAGAGAGAGAGAGAGAGAGAGAGACAGAGGGGGGGGGGGGGAGAGAAAGCTTATGTAGCTGTATTAACATAAAACAAAATGTATTTTAATACAGCACGAAAATAAATGAAGTAAACATGCAAGGAACAAAGGGAGAAACAGATAATGTAGGGGATAGTTAAGACACAACACCCAACTTACAATAAGGGATAAAACAACCAGAAGGAATTATTTAAGAGTGAACAACAGGCCAAGAGATCTTAAATAGACCCAGAGCGCAGGCCTGGCGAGTGAGTGAGAGGACCCAGGGCTGCCGGATCCTGAACAGACCAGGAGCGCAGGCCCAGCGAGTGAGTGAGACGACCCGGAGCCTGGCGGGATCCTGAACAGACCCAGAACCCTGGCCCAGCAAGTGAGTGAGACGACCTGGGGCCCGCGGATCCTCTTTCGACCCAGAGTGCAGGCCAAGCAGGGAACCCTTCAGCAGAACTCCCTGCAAAGAGGCTAGAGGCAAGACCCACCCAGCTGATTCAGGAGAACATCTTGCAGAGTGACACAAAGGGTTCAACTCT
>NW_004524577.1:38246808-38248327 GCF_000260255.1 Octodon degus
TAATAATCAAGATTCCAGAAATTCAGCATAGGAACGGTATACTAAAAGCCGCTAAAGAAAAGAAACAGATCACATTTAAAGGAAAACCCATCAGAATAACAGCAGATTTTTCTTCACAAACCATCAAGTCAAGAAGAACATGGAGGGCCAGGGATGCAGCTCAGCAGCACAGGTGCCTGCCTGGCTAGCACAAGGTCCTGAGTTTGATTCCTGGTGCCAAATAAATCACTTCTTCCTTTGGATTCTAGCAGGAGTCATTATTATAGATTTTTCTCTTCTGAATTATGCTTTTATACCATAGTTAATTCCTTGTCTTAAGGACTTTAAGACATAAAGATTACTCAAAATTACAGATACTTTGTTTAATGTTCATTTCATGAAATGCAGAAAAAATACAACTTAGGAACCTGATTTTTCATGAACACCAAAACATTAGTTTCAAAACTGGCTAAGTAAATTCTCTGGGAAATTTTAAATGGTGGGTATTAATTTAGCAGACATGAGTCTCCTAAAGTTTTGAAGTACCTTAAACAGCTAATAAACACATAAGCAGTCATTATTAAAAAAAAAAAAAAAAAAAAAGAACATGGAGCGAAGTACTTCGTCTTGCAAGAAAACAAATTCCAACCCAGACTGATATATCCTGCAAAACTCTCAAATATAATGGAGAAGTGAAGTACTTCCATGACAAAGAACAACTAAAGAATTTCATGATGACAAAGCAAAGCCTACAGACTATTAAATGATGTTCTAGAGAGGGAGCAAAGTGATCACAACCCCATGAATGAGAATGGAAAGAACCTGCCAAATAGGGCAAACAATTAAACAGAGGAGAATAAAAGGTATACGATAGTAGTCTTTCAGTTACTCTTTTTGTGTTCAGCAGCAGAATATTTTCATTAGCACACTCTACAAACGGACTTCTCTTCCACCCTCTGGGTCATGATTCCACCTGTGTACAGGGTGGATTTCAAAAGAAATAGCTGTAGCTCAGTCCACAAGGGACGCCTAGCCACCAGTAACTGTCACGGTCATTATGCAAGTCCACAACACACTAGAACTTTGTGCGATATCCTGTCCTCAAACTGTTAGAAGTGCTGGTCATTTACTTGTCATTCCAGTATTTCTTATGTTTTACTCTTAGTACTTCTTTGCTATCATGAAAACTTTTTCTTAGTTCAATTGTTTTGAAACATTTAATTTTCTGAATACTGCTTAATCTCAATTTTTGTTCTAAGATTTATACTGTATCTTTGACTTACAATTTATTTAAAAGACATTGTATGATATCATCTCCTAGTATTAGAAACTTTAAAAAGTATATTTCCATTTTCTGTTGACTTTATATTACTTCCTCCCTGTCTTGTATACACATACACACACACATATATGGGGAAAAAATATGTGTATAACCCAACATAAGATTGGTACTGTTTCATAGAAATCTGCAATGACCTTTAAATAAGGGTTCATCTAATATATTTTTTATATAGTCCTGCATAACTGTCATCTTGAGAGC
>NW_004524577.1:38248798-38275539 GCF_000260255.1 Octodon degus
AAAAATAAAATAAAATAAATTAAAACAAAAAGGAAAAAATTAAGATTTCTTGAAAGCAGGCATCAATATTCAATTATTTCCCCAATCCTGCATAACTATATCTGTTAATCTGAGCAACAGATTTGATGATAAAAATAGATAATATAACAACCATTGTTAATTAGCTATTCCTGTTTTGAAAATCCGTAGCATATGTATTATTATATGTTACCCTGTTTCTCTATTTTTTCTATTTGTTTCTGCTTCAAAATAAAATTAATTTCTTAAAAAAAAAAAGAGTGAACAACAATGTAACTAGAACTGAGAGCCCTAACAAACCATGTGGCAGGGTATTAACTAAATTTGGACCAACTTCAAATGACTAAAACACTACCAAGTATATTCTCAACAAAAATAGAAGGAAATTTAAAAAAACAAAATTTGGGGGAATTCACAAATATGAAATTAACACACTCCTCAGTAAAAGTAGTAAAATGAAGTCAAAGGAGAAATTAGAAAATACCTTAAGAATGAAAATAACATAATGTACAACAGTAACAAAACTAAAAAACCTTAGGACTGAAAATCTTAGAATTAGAAATAAAAGCAGACATTACGAACAACTTTACAGAAGTGAAAGGAAAGTAAGGGGCTGGGGAGATGGCTCAGTGGAATAAGCGTTTCTCTGGCAAGTGCAAGGGCCTGAGTTCAATCCCTGGTTCCGCAAAAAAATAAATAAATAAATAAATAAATAAATAAAATAAAGATTGACACGACACAAATTAATTCCTAGTAACATACAAATTTTGGAAAGTATTACAGGGAAATAATAGAAAACGTGTGACTAGCATGACAGCACATGCCTGAAATCCCTACCACTTAAGAGGTTGAGAAATTTAGACCATATCTCAAACTTTTTTTAACAAACAGGGCTAGGGCACTAAAACATCACTGAGTTCAATCCTGAGTACAAGTCAATAAAATCAAGTAAAAAAGAAAGACAATTTAAATAGGCCACACCAAGTAAAAAGACTGACTTAGTAACCAAAAAAACAACACACAAAGAATAGCCCAGGTTCAGGCAGTCACACTGCCAGATTATACCAAATATTTCACATGAAGTGTTCATTACAGAAGAATACTTCTTAACCTCATTCTATAAAGTCACTGACACCAAACCCAAAGACAGTATAAGAAAACTACAATCAGTGTGAGTATGGGTGCAAAAATCCACAACATAATAGTAAAACGAATCAGCAGTATATAAAATAATACAAAGACCGGCCAGATAGCTCAGCAGATTAAGGCGCCTGCTTAGGCAGACACAGAGACTGAGGTCCGATCCCAGAGTGTGCTGAGAAGGCAACTGAAACTGGGTGTGAGGGCCGGGGAGATGGCTCAGTAGAATAAGTGCTTCCCTAGTAAGGGAAGCAATTCAATTCCCAGTTTCACCAAAAATAAATAAAGAAATGTTTAAATATAAATAAATGTAACTGAGTGTGTTGATGCACATGCACCTGTAATCCCAGCACTTGGGAAGCTGATACAGCAGGATCACTACGAGTCCAATCTGTTAGTGCCACCCTGTAAACCCTATATTAAATGCATACAAATAGAAAAAATAAAATAAAATAATACACAACAAAGTAGGACTCATCTCAGGAATCCAAAGTTGGTTTAACATCTGAAAATGGAAACTCATATTCTGTTATTAGAAATGAGGACATCAGGGCCAGTGAGACAGCTCGGCGGACTGAGCACCTGCTTAGGCGAGCGCAGAGACCTGATCCTCAGCACCGCATGTTGTGCCAGCCAATGCACACCTACACTCCCATCACTGGGGAGGGTAGGAACAGGAGGATCACTATGAGTCCAAGCTGCAGAGTAAGACCCTGTACCAAGTACATTCAAAACAAGAAATAAGGACATCATTTTTTATTTTTTAAAATTTTTATTTATTGGGAAATAAATATGAATGAGACAGTTTCATAGCTGATTAATAGGATAGTTTTGATAATCAATACATTGTACATTGTTATCTTCTTAGTGGTTATCCATAGTACAAGAAGCAGACAGGATATTCTGTCCAAACACGGTTAGTACACCTCTTCTCATTGAATTAAGCGAAAGTAGCCGTAAATTTATCCTATTTTGTATATATAAATACAAAATGATCTTTCCTTTGTATCCTTTTTTTTTAAACTGTCTGTCAGAGGTGAATATTCTATTGGTATCTAAATACTATAGGCGTTTGAATTCAACTAAACAATCTAACTAGCAGTCTATAACATTAGTGGGTTATCCTCAGAAGTTACTGACTTGAGTCTTTTACAGCTCATCGTATTAATATGGCTTTACTTTATATACCTCGTTTTTATACTTTTCTGCTGGATGGTTAACACTAAGATATAGCAAGACCTATATAACAAGAAATGTAACTTTTGTATCTGACAAGGCCAGTCAAGCACCCTCAGGATTCATCCTGTAGCCCATACCGCCCTTTGTATATCCTTTCGTCAGTGTCAGACATGAGGATGAGTCATGGCCACTGCTTGACCAATTTGCTCTCTATGAAAGCCTGAGAGAATGTTTTTTCGCTCCATGTGACTCTTCCCAGGCACACTATACATCATCGAACACATTCCTCTTGTGGCTCCATAATCTTCTTGATCAGAAAATTTGGAGCACAACTGAATTATATGTTGTTACAGTACAGGTTCTCCTATGAAGGACATCATTTTGAGCACAGAATTTAAGATTATTTAAAAAATTAATTCCTCATGACACAGTTTATTACCTCTTAAGGTAATTATTAGACTTTTTTTTGTTTGAAAAACCATGTCATTAAAAATAAGTATGTAATTTGAACTCAAGGATAACAGCTTACCTTAACATTTGACTTCTTTGAGAAATTTACCACTACTCCCCAGCCAAAGTCATCTCCTTCATTCTTTACCTGAAAATAAGCAAGTACACCATAATACATCACAAAGGCTAGTGCAGCTTCCCATCCTGATGCTGTAAGATAGAATTTTTTTTAATTTCTTACTATTTTCCAAAGATAAATGCTAGATTCAAGTGCCAAGATCTTAATTTTATAGGAAAAAAGAAAAGACAACGACCATAGGTCCTTAGAATAGGATTCAACTGCCAAACAAAATGAGTGTAATTTATTTTAAGAATATTTTAAGTTTTCTGCATTTAAAAACAATGTAAGAACATCTAAAATGAGATTTAGATAACATTTGATAATCAGAAATATTTTATATACTAATTCCAAAATTATTTCAATTTGTATTTCCCAAAATGAAAACCACTGGTGATTTTCAAAAAGGCCTTTACAAGGCCCATCAATTAGTGTCATGAAAGAGGTAAAATAATAATAGATCAATTATTGTAGCAGGAAGCATTTTACGTAGTAAGTACTAGATTTTTATCCAAAATATTTTAAAATACGGAAACAGTGAAATATTTTATGAATAACATACCTTTACCAAACGACCTGGCTGTAGAAACGGTAAGCAGTATTTTGGTTTATGAATATATTCTTCAATTTCTTTACCCAATTTGGCAAGCTGCTGTCTAATCTTGTAATAGATGACTACGCTTTCTTCATTGGGAATTACTATTTTATTATACTGTTGTTCCGAGTTCTTAACCTCTGAAAGTAAAACATACATATAACACACTTATATATATTATATCCATCAATTACATTTTTTTCTACTACAAGAGCAAGTATAAGGAACAAAGTCAGTTTGCACAGAACGCACTGAAGTTCAAAGGAAAAGATTCTCTAGAGATGATTTAAGGCTTGGGGCTAGTTATCCCCTTCCTTCTCCATTAAGGTTCACCTCAGGTCTCAGCCTATGGCCGCTATCCTCCTGCTGTACAATTCTACTCACTGCCCTAACTCTACCTCTAATGTTGACTTCCCTTCCTCACTCCTGCCAGAGCGCCTCCAATCCATTGTTAACAAAATACTTTTGTTGTGATAAAATACACACAACATAATATTTACCATGAGTGATATTTAGTATATTCACAATGCATACAATCGTAACCTTTATAAGTTCAAGAACCTTCCCACCACTCCAACCTGAAACTATACCCATTAAGAAAATACTTCATTTTTTACCTTTGCAAATCCTTCTCTGTGCTTGCTGTCTCCATGGATCTTTCTATTCTAAGATTTCATATATATGGCAACAGGCAAGATGTGGCATTTTATGTCTGGCTTGCTCTCATTAAGCATGTTCCCATGAGTTATCTATACTGAGCATGCACTAGTAGTACTTCATCCAGAGTGTCTGGATAATACTCTACTACAGGGACATACTACATCTGTCAACAGAGCTATCAGCTGATGGACATTTAGACTGGTTTCACTCTCTGCTTACGATGTGTGGTGCTGCTATGAACATCCAACAAGTTTCTGACTGAATCTTTTCTTTTTTTTTTGCAGTACTAGGGATCGAACTCAGGACCTTGCACTTGCCAGGCAGGCGCTTATGCAGCTGAACTATGTCCCCGGCCCGCAATTCTTTGGATATACAACCAGGCATGGAGTTGCTGGGTGATGTGGTAGTTCTATATTTAACTTGATGAACTGGCAAACTATTTTCCATAGTGATCACAACATTTTGTTGTCCTCCCCACCCCCTTTTTTTTTTTTTTTTAGTTCTAGAGATCAAACTCAAGAGTCTGGCATTGTTGTGCATCTGAAAAATAAATATGAAATGATCAGAAATATTAAGGGAAGAGTAAACTGTTTTATGCTGTCATTCACATAAGTTGTTTTTTGGGTTTTTTTTTATAGAGAAAGAAATTGACTTCTTTGGATCTTTAAGCATTTTTCATTCCCCTAAGGCATAGTAGAGTTTAACTGTGCCTGTATTAAAAACAAATAAATTGTTCCCTTTGTACTAGAGATAAAAAGGAATCTATAGTTTGCCACTACGAAATAAACTCACTAAACATATTTTTAAAGACCATTTCACAAATTTAAAAGCCAGAAACAATGAGCTAGTGAATGTAAAGTGTTTAACACAAGGCTAGGTATAAGGTAAATATTTAACTAATATTAATTAAAAATAGCAGTTATTGCAAAAACTGCATGTGCCTTTTAGTTTAAAAATAAAAAAGCACATGTATGAGAAAGAACAAACTACAAAATATTAACAGTGGTTTTTTGGGGTTTTTTTGGGTGGAACCAGGATTGAACTCAGGCCCTTGCACTTGCCAGGGAAGCGCTTATTCCACTGAGCCATCTCCCCAGCCCCTTAACAGTGGTTTTACAGTTGCTTTTGTGTAAGAATAATTTTAGCTTTCTTCATTTGCTGCATTTTGTATTTCCATTTTTATGATTATGCACTGTACTTGTAAGATTAAACAAGCCTATACCTTAAAAAAGTCTTGGTTTTTACTCAGATCTATGTGATGATCAGTTATACTACATGAATGTACTTCTATAGAACTTAGTTTTGTACTTCAGAAAACACGATATTAAGAAATGGAAATTTGGGGCCAGGGAGCTGGCTCAGTGGAATAAGCACTTCCCTGGCAAGCGCAAGGGCCTGAGTTCAATCCCCAGTTCTGCCAAAAAAAAAAAAGTATATAAAAAGATACACACACACCATAAAATTAAAAAAAATTAAAAAAAGAAATGGATATTCTAGAGGGCCAAGCAAATAGCTCAGAGGATTAAAAGCACCTGCTTAGGCAGACATATTGGCCAGGATTTGATCCTTGGCGAGCTGTGCTGGCCCTGCCCCTGGGGTGCACTGAGAGGGCGATTAAGATTGGGTGTGGTGGTGCGCGCCTGTAATCCCAGCGCTTGGGAGGCTGAATGCAGGCAGATCACTGTAAATCCGATCTACATAGTAAGACCCTGTAAACCCTTACTAAAATACAAAAAAAAAAAAAAAAGATGGAAATTCTAAGAGTCAAACTCAAATCCAAGTTAAGATGCCATAGCACACTTAGAATGGTGAAAGATCAAGATTAAATATACAGATATTTCTTACAAGTCAAATTTTAATCTACCAGGCGTTATTTTATCATTCAGGGATATATATTATCTTATGATAGGTATACTTAAAACAATGAACTACACTATGGTAGAACCAATTCAAACAAGTGCTTGGCCAGTCTTTTTCTATTTTCACTTGGAATTGTTCCAGACTACAGTTCTGCAGTCCTTTATATAAGGATCAAGATTTGTCTCACTAGCAAAACACAAGGCCAACCTAGCCAAAAATATGGTTGTTTTATTCAATTTAGTTGAAAGAAGGGTGTTATGTTATTTTACACTTACTCTCTACTACTCCCGGAATTGCTCTGTAATGCTGAAATTGGTAGAAGGATTTTTCTAGCATATACTCAGGATTAATTTCTTCAACGCGCAGTAAGTTCAAAACCATGTTGTAGGTCAAATGGAAAGCACTATTGAGAGGATCAGCTGAGCCCTAAGGGAGAAAAACATGCCAATTTTATATGCTTTTCAAATATACTTTCACAAGTAATTTTAACCTGATAAAATGCTAATTACTTAATCTGCTAAAATCTAGTATACAATGTGATACAACACTAAGAAATACTGTTCTTGCTTTGACCAAAACAAAGTGCTAACAGTTCTCTTTGCCTTCCAAATACGCTCCACAATTGCTTTTTCCAGCCCTCCAGTGGGTGGCAGCCACAGTAGGTAGTGGAGGTAAACAACTAACTACTCTTTGGACCTATTTTTAATTGTCAGTGTTAAGACACAGGTATACGCAAAGACTTTGTGAACAAAACCCTGACTGCACAGGAAAAATTACAAGAATCAACTGGGATCACATCAAATTAAAAAACTTTTTGCACAGCAAAATAAATTATCAGCAGAGTGAAGAGACAACCCATAGAATGGGAAAAAAATTTTTAATTTTTCAAACAAAGGGCTACTATTTAAAATATAAGTTAAAAAAAAATTAGACCTTAAATTCAAAGACCCAATCCAAACACGGCATCTGCAGTAGACATTTCTCAGATGAAGAAGAAACAGCAGGAAATGCAAATTAAAACAACACTGAGATACCATCTCACCCTGGAAAGAAGTTAACCAATAACAAATGCTGGAGGGGATGTGGAGAAAAAGGAACCCTTTTTCGCTGTTGGTGGCAGTGCAGACTGGTACAATCGCTATGGAAATCAGTGTGGAGATTTCTCAAAATCCAAACCTGGGGGTTCCACTTGACCCAGCTATTCTCATTGGGGGATGTCCCTAAACAGTTAAAAGCACCATACCACAGAGACACGTGCATACCCATGTCTACAGCAGCACAGTTTATAAGAGTTAAATCTTGGAAACAACTCATATGATCACCAACAGATGAATGGAGAAATACAATGCAGTCCTGATACACAAATGCTGTACTACTCTGCCATAACGGGTAAAGCTGAATCATTGTAAGTAAATGGATGCACCCTGGGACCATAATTTGAAATGAAGACACCCAAGCTGAAATATCCCATTGTTTTGCTTGTTTGAGAAAGCTAAAGGGTAAATAAGGAACACAATGAACAGATAATCAAAAGTGGGAAGAACATGTTCAAGTGGAAAGGGAAGAAGGGAAGGGAGACGAAGAAAAGGGATTTTAGAAACAAAAAATGGAAGAAAAAAATGCAAACAATGGTGGGTGGAAGAAGGAGAAAGGGAGGGGAGGGGGATGAGAGAAAAAGAATTTAGATATATACAGGTGCAATTCCACATGAGCATGAGCATTAGATAAAACAAATGGGTATTAATAAAAAAAAATTTTAAATTCTTTCAAATGTCTTGTTTGAAACTGTTATTTCAGGTACATACAGAAGCATACTACTCGGTATGGTATAAAACTACTGCTCCCAAAGAAAGAACTTAAGAGAAATACTAGCCTCAGAACTGAACACTCAATTTAGTTATGAAAATTATAAACTCATCTTTCTTATGCATAAATACTCACAATAAATCTTTTGTTCATACAGAAGGACCCCAAGTACATATTAACTTTTGATTGTAAAACCCCTTCTGTCCATTAGCCCTGAAAGTCAAAACACAACCCCTCCCACCTTCACAGAGCTTACTTAGCTTACCCGCAGATAACTTCCATCATAAAATTTTTACTGATAATCAGTGCAAAATCATCTTAAATTTCCCTGAAATGGAATTACTAGAACTCATTTTCTAGCAGTAAGTCTTGCACTACTTTCAACACGTTCTATGGATCCTTGATCAGTCTGGTGATGGCACCTGCCTGTGGGATGGTGCCCCCATACTCTAAAGGACTCCAAGTTTGAACTATTTCTGGGAGATCCATAATAAAGAGCAAAGTAAAAGATACATTAGCA
Source organism: Octodon degus (assembly GCF_000260255.1). Lineage (NCBI taxonomy): Eukaryota > Metazoa > Chordata > Mammalia > Rodentia > Octodontidae > Octodon > Octodon degus. Next base: position 38,257,145 of record NW_004524577.1, read on the forward strand.
ATTGGACAGAGTTTAGCAAAAGGGAAGGAGACCAAAGGATTGAGGGGGAGGAATGAAAAGCAAATAATGTGTTACGTGTATGCACCAACTCCCACGAGAAATGTAATCTTTATTGCAAATGTACTCACAAAAATTTTAAAAAATAAATAAGGGCTTGGGGTGTAGCTCTCTGCAAGTGTTCTGGAATCAATCCCCTTATGCCAAGCACTATCCAAAACACTTTTAAAAAATGTTCAACTGTTTCTTGGCTTTTGGGCTATGAAGTACAGTAAATTTTTAGGAACATGCATAATAAAATACTAAATACATAATTCCTGTACTGCGCTACATATACAACCCGATGAAAAGAAAATACATATATACAAACGTACATTAATATTCATAGCAGCACTAATCACAGTGGTCAAAAAAGCAAAAATGAACCGAACTGTCTATCGACTGATGATACAAATGTGGTATACCCATATAATGGAATCCACATCAATAATAAGGAATGCAGTATTGATACATGTTACAACATGGTGGAAACTTGAAAAAAGTCAGATGAATCTGTTTATCTGAAACATTCTGAATATGTACATCTATAGACAAGCAGGATTAGTAGTTGCCCAGGGCGTATTGTATTAAGGAATTTAGGGAGAGAAAAGTGATTGACACAGCTTTTGGGGGGTTACTGGACAATTCCGAAATAGTAGAAGACACAATATAATTTTTCAAATAGAGTTAACAAATGTCAAGTAAATGAAATGAAAAGTGAAAGAACCTGAGACTGTCATAAAAGTATAAACCTCCTACAACTGGTAGGAGGTAATGTCATCTTGCTTTTCCATACATAAGGTATGAGGGGAAAAATAATACTGGCACAGTTAAAACAAAACAACAAGAACAACAAAAAATCGGGGCCAGGGAGATGGCTCACTGGAATAAGCACTTCCCCAGCAAGCGCAAGGGGCTGAGTTCAATCCCCAGTTCCGCCAAAAAAATGAAAAATAAAAATAAAAATAAAAAACAAATTTTTGGTCATGTGTAATTTTCATTCCCTGAAGAACTAAATAAAGTTAAATAACACTAATGTAGTTCCAAGTATTCTTTTTAAAATATCATATGATCGCTATGAATATGTACATATTGTCTTCACTCACATAAAAACTGTATACACCTTTATGTATTCTTGCTTCAGCATATCCTAGTTCAAATTCTCCACAAAGTGCTTGAGTTTTGGAACAAAACAGTCTATTTCATATCCTGACACATCCTACCATGACTCAAAGCTTCTTTTACATAAAAAAACAAGCTGGCAATCAATATGTTTTTAGTTAATGTTAACCTTACTATCTTGTTTTCTCTAGAGCTTTTTAACTTCTTACTAAACGAAAGACAAGGAAAGCAACCAGGTCAAACTTTCTGAGAAGTTCTTCAAACAAAAGTAAAAATAAAAATGTAAATGAAAATCCTAGATGATTCAAAACTCAAAAACCAAGTAAAATAAAAGCATGATCTGTAATAAAGCTTAAGAACTTAAACTTATGATAAGACTTTACATCAAAACAGTTAACTGGAAAAGTATATTGCTGAATTAATTTATTAAGCTATTTAGGCTTGCAAAGTAGAGGATGCTGTCTGATATATTTGTTCTTTTTTTTTTTTGGTGGAACCGGGGATTGAACTTAGGCCCTTGCACTTGCTCCACTGAGCCATCTCCCCAGCCCCTTGTCTGATATATTTAAGTATCATAAGTCCCACTTCCTATTTTGACAGATAAAAGAGTAAGATATGCAATGGAGGAGGCAGAAAGCAGAATCTTAAATCTGCAGGGTACATTACTTTGGTCTCCTCTGGAGAGCTGCACAGTGACTCACCAGTATGGAAGTGTTCTTTGCCTAGTTAAGGAATTGGGTATGGTACCTCAGTATTTTAAATAGTTATACTCTTCTACCTTCTCAAGTACAAATAGTTTAATCAATTTAACTACTTCAACAAGTACCTGAACTGATACAACTAGTTTCAAAGTGGCTTCTGAAAAATATTCCTAGAATTCTTGGCAGGAGAGATAGCTCACTAGAATAAGCACTTGTCTGGCAAGTGCAAGGTCCTGAGTTCAATCTCCAGTAACACACACACACACACACACACACACACACACACACACACAGAACCTTAACGCAGTTACCTTAAGTAGCTGTTTTCCAACTGTTGGGCTCATCTTTTCATCAACCATAAGAATCACAATTCCTCTGTCATCCATCCCCCTTCTTCCAGCACGACCAGACATTTGAATGTATTCACCAGAGGAAATCTGAATGAATGGAATTAAAATTCAGAGTTTAGGAGATAAAGTGATAAAAACATACTCTTAAATTTTCATTTATTACAAAATTCACAAGTACAAATTATATCCCCCAAGAAAGGAACATGATAAAAAATATGAGCTTTTAGGAGGGCTAGGAATGGGGCTCAGGATAGAGTGCTTGTCTAATATATCTAAAGCCCTGGGGTTTCATCCTTCCAATCAGAAAAAAAAAAAAAAAAATACACCAGCAACAAACAATTGTTCAGGAGTTTAAATAAAAGCACAAAAATAGACAATACTTCAGAATACTGTTGCAAACTAAATTTTAGCTCCAAGATGATTTAATTTCAAAACTAAAGTGAGTGCCTGTCTAGCAAGTGCAAGGTCCTAAGTTCCATTCCCAGTACCAAAAAAAAAAAAAAAAAAAAAAAAAAAAAAAAAAAAAAACAAAAAAACTACTGTTGCATATTTTCTTTTTTTATTTAATTTTATTGGGAAAGTAGCAATAAGACAGTTTCAAAACAGGTTAGGACAGTTACAATAATTAATACATTGCATATCGTTGTCTTCGTAGTAGTTATTCATAGTACAAGATGCAGACATGATATCTTGTCTAAACACTACCAGTTCAAGACTTTCTTCTCATTGAACTAAGAGAAAGTAGCTGTATATCTATGCTATTTCGTATTGTACATTTTCAAATATGCCACAGCTACCAGGAATACTGGCTAATGTACTAGCATAAAAAAACCCTTTCAACAGATACTTTAAAAATATTAAAGCCAAACAATAAACCAAATTCAATCAAGCACTTAATTTTTGAGAGCTTGTCTGGAGGTGCTAGCAGGGAAGTGCAGCTACTCGGGTACCCCTGACAGATGAACAGCCCCCCTCTGTTGGGGCTGGTTGTCCTCTTTGAGCGTGCAGCTTCAGGTGGGACACACATGGAACACTGAGGGAAGAAGGGGACCTGCCTAACCAGCCAGATTAGCTGAATCAACCTGGCGATCAATGGGACGACAGAAGTCACAGCCAGATCGCCCTTACATCCCCAACTACTAATTCTAGTTTCAATATAATTAAGTTTCTGAATCTGCAAAATGAGATGAACATAAAACTAACTCTTAATAAAAAGCACAATTATTGGTTTGTGTCTCTGGAGTCTGATAAAAGTTCATATATCATTAAGAACAATCTGGCAAAAACAAGGTTGGCAATCTTTCTACGTACAGGTTTTCAGGACAGCATGCAACCACCTGAACACTGGGAAAAAGTATTCATGTAAGTGATATATGTATTTTTTTTCTCCTATGAAAAAACTCTAGATTCCCATTAAAACAAAACAAAACAAAATTATGATTAAAGAAAACTTGAGGCTAAAGAAGTAAGAATGTCTGAGTCAGCGAGATAGCTCAGGGGTCTAAAGTGCCTGCTTGGGCAAGCTTAGGCAGATGCAGGGGACTGTGGTTCGACTGTGGCCCCACATGCCACGCCAGCCCCACCACCAGCCCCACTGTTAAGAGTGGGCTGAGCTGTGCCTCCAGCACAGGATGTAAGAATGTCTATGTTAATCAGGCCCAGGATTAACACCGACCTGACCACATGGGAAGCATTTTGAAAAAGCAGTGCAATGAAAAATTTCAAAGAATCCAAGAACGCTGTTACACTGTACTATACTACAATTTTAAATTTCAAAATTATGATCTCAAATCATGAAGAAAAGCTTGCTCTGTTACATTCAGCTACGTACTTACCCTTGCTCCAGGTACAAGAACCACCCTCACAAAAGAACAAAGGACACTGAGAAATCCGTAACAAAAGGTTTAGTTACCTAGTCCCATATGGAAAACCGATGGATTGTAAAGAACAAAAAATTACATTAAAATATAAAATTTAAAACCTTGGCTGCTTTCTGATTAAAAATCATACTCTAGAAATCAGACTTTTTTCAATTTAAAAAAGTTAACCCAATGGTCACAAAACAGCATCTGCACTCCATGTATTCCTTGACTTCTGTTAGAACAGGAGAACACTGGCCGTTGACAAGCAGGAAAGAGTCTGTAGGGCCTTAAACTCCACTTGCTGCATGTATTTGGGTTAACAACTCTTACAGCCTACACCAAATGCTGCCTGATTCTGTCCGACTTCTACAACTTTTTAAAGCTACTCCTTTTAATATATGGCCCTTGATCATTTAACTTGGTTTTAAAGTGAAGCGTAAGCACCAACGACTTGCTAATGTCCTGGCCCCTGCTTTCTACCAAAAGGTGGTGTTTCATCAAACAAAAGCCGTCTTCCTCAGGCAGAGAGATTTTTGATCCCTGGCTAGGTCGGGTCAGCACTTCAAACTCCAGCCTGAAGTTGCAATAAAAGACAGCTCTTCAGAACAACAAAACAAGACAGCTCTCCGGCCTCTTTTCTATCCCTTAACAATAAAGGATCAAAGTTGAAGGGAGACAGGTGAGGTAAGACAGAAGAAATAAAGGCAGGAAGGACTACAGAAAACAGTAATTTTAAAGTAATAAATCATACTTACAAAGTACTTGCAAAGTTCCCCATGATTATCTCCCTGTATTCTCTACATCTGCGTATGCTTTTTTCTTTCTAGGTCCCTCATGCCCCAAATCCCTTGAAGATATTTTGATCAATTAACAGTTTACCCCCAGCATCACTCATTATTTGGGCAGGTGTCATTGCAACCAGTTGATTTTTTGTATTTTACAAATTTGACCATGTTGTCACTTTTATATTCCTTGTCATGTACCTTGTAAAAATAAACGAAAAAATTGCAATTTTTGATCATCCTGCATTTAAATAATTGGACTGTTAAGTGGTTAAGCCCATAATTTAGCTTAGTTGATAAAGGGAAGGCAGAAATCTAATCTTAAAAGAACAGACTGAGAGTTCAAAGAACGTTTTTAGGCAAAACATTTGAGATCTCTCAGCTTAAAAAAAAAAAGCTAGCTTCATGCTTTCTACCGTAAATGGGCAGTTACATATCTGTGGGCAAGCCATCCTTCTTGTGTAAACTAAAATCAAGACAGAATTCTCTAAATTCCCAATCCCTGGGGGGTGGGGGTGGGGTTTCTCAGCCCTAAAAAATAATGCACGTCTCTCAAGGGGGCTTTTGGTGGAACCAGGGATTGAACCCAGGCCCTTGCCAGGCAAGCACTTATTCTCCTGAGCTATCTCCCTGGCCCCCTTATTAAACTTCTTTACCCCTCTTAAAAAATAAAAAAGTTCTCAAGTTATAGAAAATTTGGAAGACATAATTTCTAAAGAGAACTGGCTTGCCTCATACTTTTCATATTTTGTAATTAAGAAGATTCAAGAAAAAGTGCTTCGTCTTTCCAGTTCTTGCATGCATACTTAAAGGGTTTGATCTGTTATTACTGCTCAAAACTTCCCTAAGCATTAATAAATTTCAAACATAAAGGGGCAAGTAAAGGATTAGAGCAGTAAGTTGGTACCTGTCATTAATTGGTTCCAGAAGGAAAACAAAGTTCCAAATAATCTGTTCTGGCGGGAGGAGGCAGGGAGTCACCAGACACCTACAAGTTCTAGCTTGCACATGAACTAGCAAACAAGCACTGGAACAAATTTCCACAGGAAAATGACTTCAGCAGCACATATGATGAGCGTCAGAGCACTTAAGTACCACGGCATGCCTTGCACTGGATGCTTGTGACTGATCTCCCATCATTGGCTTTACCCTCCCAGACGTTCCACTGCCTGCGCCTGGCGAACACCCACTTCTGTTGCTGCTTATTTTAAGGGCTCCTGTGTGGAGCCTTTTCTGGCCTGTAGTGTACAACTAAGTTCCTTTCTTAAGCTATACCCTTCTATGATATTTAGACATAACATGATCAGACATATCCGTCAACTCTGACCCAATACTAAATTTCATTAAAAGGGCTGGGAGCTAACTCCCTAGACCTAAATAAATAAACAAATATTAAATTTCAGGGCTGGGGATATAGCTCAGTGGTATAGGTGACTGCCTGGCAATCACAAGGTCCCAAGTTCAATCCCTCGTACCAGAAAAAAACAAACAAATCTAAATTTCATCAAAGCTAAGATTACTTTTAGTTTTTTTGTGTTAGCACCCCAGTATCTATCTAACTTCTAGGACCATATTTTAAATGTGCTAGTTACTTTCTGAACAGAATATTTGCCTCTAGTTTCAAGATCTACTTTTTTTTTTTTTACCAGTTTACTATTTCAGGTGGGGGAGACAGCTCAGTACAATAAGCACTTGCCTGGCAAGCGCAAGGGTCTGAGTTCAATCCCCAGTTCCGTCAAAAAAAAAAAAAAAAAAAGAAGAAAAAGAAAGGGCAGTTTACTATTTCACCCAAGATCCCAACTTTCTCTGTTTCTTCTGTGTTGGAAAAGACATGTATGAAAATCTATCAGAATTTGTTTTAAACCTGGAGGGCAAAATAGTAATGTGCAACCCTAGTCATTTTAGTAGTGGTACTTTAATACCTTCCACTGTCAAAAATTCTAGATTTTAAAAAAAATTCTAGATTTAAATGTTTTAAAGCATTTGTGAATTATTTGTACATGTATTTCCCACCACTAAATTCCTTAACCTAAAGGAGTTTTACTTCTCTGCGAGGGTGTGGGAAAGGAAAAGACAGGGCAGAAATGAAAAGATCCACAGCCTCCTCTTGATGAACTTGTTACACAGCCTGAGTATTGCTTAGAACCAGGAGTATTTCAGATTTTTTACTTTTCTTCTTTGGATTTTGGAATATTTGTATAAGTGTTACCAGTAGAGCAGTCCCAATATGAAAATCTGAAATCTGTACTACAAAATCTGAAGTGTTCTGGGTATGTGCACCATTCAAATTTCAGATTCTGAACAATGTAGATTCTCATAGTAGGGAAGTTCCACCTGTATTAGGACAGTACACGTTTCTAATCATGTGAGCCAAAGTCATTTCAGATAAAACAAAGATAACACTTATTCAATATGTTAATTACTTACCCATCGGAAATCTTTCCCATCAAATTTACGGGCATTTGTAAATAAAACAGTTCTAGCTGGCATGTTAATTCCCATAGCGAAAGTCTCTGTCGCAAATAAGGCCTAAATGAATTATATAATTAAATCATGTCTTTAACACAGAAAATTTTCAAGTACAGAAAATGTCATTAATGCAAATCAGACTATTAGTATCTCTTAGCTCATAGACAAAGTTTGCACTAATATCAATTGGAGAATTTTTACACCTATATCTTGCCAGCGGCTCAGCAGCGTAAGTGCCTGCCTGGCAAATGCAAGGTCCTGAGTTCAACCCCCCAGTACAAAAAGCTATTTATTCACTAAAGAAAAACAAAGAGCCACATGTAATAAAATTCAATTAATAACCTGGGTATATAATTACCTTTTTGGTTCAAAAGTAAACCATGCATGATTTGAATGTATGCTCTTGGACATTTCTAAGAACACTGTTTTATGTATAATTAGTCTATTAGAATATTGTTATTCTTTAAAGAAAAGCCTGTAAAATTAAAACTTAAAAATTATACAAGAGCAATCCACTTTCCAGGTTCCTGTCTGTCCATCTCAGACAAAAGCTTTTTGATCTCTCAAAAAATTTCTTCCCACTCTTAAAAATTACAATGTAGAAGGAAACAATAAAGTTTTACCAGGACCCAAGTATAAATACTGACCAATTACTTAGCTTTTCAATATCCAATCTAGGGTTGAAGTTCTCACAATAAAATGCCTGTATGACTTAAAAATTTTAGTGACTTTTCATGTATAGCTATAAAATTACATTTTGAGGTTGTTAACCATTTTTATTACCACTTGAGTACAGGCATCACTGTCATATTTTTTTAAAAAAAAACTATATTAAATTCTCAATGGGTTAAATCAGAATATTCAAAAAACTTCTCCCTAAGTTTAACAAATAAATCTTTATTCTTTACATTAACCTTTTCAATTTTCATGTAGGAAGTTTAGTTACTGACAATTCCCTGTATAGTCATTAGATAGCATCTTCTCCAAAATCTTACTATATACAACAGCGGTTCACACTTCTTACTGGAACAAACTAATAATTTTTTTTTCACATACACTCCAATATTTATTAAGGGTATTTCATATAAAACCCATGTTCATTATATGAGTATTTCATAACAGTTTTTAAAGAAACAACAAAGTAATTTCCAAAGTACAAAACTGCCCACAGGAACGTGGCATAGTGGTACAGGGCATGTAGCAAACCTTGCCAGCACGGGCAAGGTCCTGGGTTCAATTCTCAACAGTGCAAAAACAAAACAAAACTAACTACAAATAATGTTCACTACCATTTTCAACATGTACACAGAACACAATTCTTGACCAAAATAAACAAAAATAAAATCGTACCTTTATCAATCCTTCAGAAAAGAGAATTTCTATTGTTTCTTTCAAAATAGGAAGTAGCCCTCCATGGTGAATACCAATCCCTCGCTTCAAAAGAGGAAGTACATGTTCAACCTGCAATTTTGGAGTAACATTTATAACAACATCAGGAAAAGGGAATTTAAGAATATTAAGCTCACTAATTAAGAAAAATAGGTAATTAAACAAGAAATAACTTTTGTTTAAAGAAACTGCTGAGAAAAGCTTTTCAGAATAAAATTAAAACCCAAACCAACATTCCCACAGCATAATAAAAACGTAACAAAATTCTGGCTTAGGTTTCTTTAACCTAAACACATAATCCCATTTAAGTAAGTTTTACAAATGATTTCTTTTTAGCACAGGGTCTCACTAGGCAGCTTGGACTCATAGTGATCCTGCCATCTCAGCCTCCCCTGCTCCGTGATTACAGGCATGCGCCACCATGCCTGGACTTGTCGCTGGCTCAGCGTGCCAGGGGATAGGGCCGGCATGGCATGTGGTACCAGGGATCAAACCCCGGTCCCTTTGCCTGCCTAAACAGATGCTTAGTCCACTGAGCTACCTCACCAGCCCTACAAATGCTTTGTCTCTTCAAACTTTTCACTATCATTTTTTCTCCCCAAAATTAATAAGCCATGACTGCAACACTTGTATCTCTGTAAAAGGGCCCGGAAGGGGCTTTGACCCTGTAGTTCCAGCTACTTGGGATGCAGAGGCAGGAAAAAAAAAAAATCACTTGAGTTAAAAGACAGCTTTTATTTCTTCTTTTTTTATGTATTTAGTACAGTGTCTTACTACACAGATCAGATTCACAGTGATCCTCCTGTTTTCAGCCTCTCAAACAATAGGATTATAGGTACGCAACACCACACAGTCTCACTTGCCATCTCAGCGTACCCAAAGGGCAGGGCTGAAATGGCATGCCAGAAATCAAACCCCGGTCCCTGCATATTAAAAGCCAGGTTTTGGGGCCAGGGAGATAGCTCAGTAGAATAAGCGCTTGCCTGGCAAAAGCAAGGGCCTGCAATCCCTGGTTCTGCACTCCTCACCAAAAATAAATAAATAAAACAAAAGCCAGTTTTTAACACAGTAAGACTCTTCCTTTTTAAAAATAGGCTAATCAATTCAAAATATATTGGATAAAACATATTTAACATAAACATGTATTTTATTTAAAAACAAACATTCTCCAAAAGATCATTAAAATACTATCACTAACATGCTAGGGTAAAGATATAAAGAAATAACTCAGTCCTTTAGTACTAGTAATTCAGCTGGGAAGGAGAACAATAAAATAATTTTAAATAACATTTTAAATGTCAAGAAGCATCCTACTGTACTCATGGTGGGCCCTTCTCCAATTAAAGTGTTCATTCATAGCAGCAAAATTTTTCTTTCATGCAATATATCTTTCATGCATTTGGTTGGTCTAAAGCACTTCTCAGCTTTGTATCAGCATAATCATGTGGGAAGCTTTCAAACGATTATAAAATCAGGATATAAACTAGACCAGTTATATCAAAATACAGGTATTGCAGCGAAGTATCAGCCTATTGCATTATTCTCAGGTAATTTCAATAAAAAAAAAAAGCACTTGTGAACTTTCTTACAAACACTTTTTTTTCATTTGGTGTACTCTATTTTATTTGGCAGTCTTTAAGAACTGAGAACTTAAATGGCTTAAAATTAGCCCTGAAGCTAAGCAGTAATTTCTAGACCATGCTAGCTTTTCTTTTATTATCTGTTTAATGTATTTGGTTGTTACATTGTCTCACTACACAGCTCGAACTCGTAGTGATCCTCCTGTTTTCAGCATCCCCAGCACTGGGGTTACAGGTGTGTGCCACCACGCCCGGACTCTGTGGCTGGCTCAGCCCACCCAGTACATGGTGCCAGGGACCGGGGATTGAACCTCGGTCCTGCACTTACCTAAGCAGGCGCTTTAGTCCACTGAGCTATTTCACCGGCCCCTATGCTAGCTTTTAGAAAAATGTACCTTTAGGGAGCAAAATCTTTCCTAGCAGTTTCTCAGCAGGTTAAATTATGAACTAAAGTTACTTCAGTACGTATTGCAATACGTGTGCTGTGGTGTACAAACAGTACAACATAGCAACGAAACTGAGAACAGTAGTTACCACACGCTATGTATTAATATTCATATTGGTAATATTCATACTGGTAATAAAAATTCACCTGAGGGAGCTTTTTATCTTCATCAGACAAGCAGTCAATTGCATTGCTGAATACTTCTTCAACCATCTTCTTTTCTTCATCTAGGAGAAAATACAAGGACACATTTTTTTTTTTTTTTGGTGGGATCGAACTCAGGCCCTTGCGCTTGCCAGGGAAGCGCTTAGTCCACTGAGCCATCTCCCTGGCCCCAAAGGACACATAAATTTTAAAATGAGTCAATGAATGATACCAAACTTCACACATTTCCAAGTATAAGTCTATAGAGAATAAAAGTAAAGAATGAGTATTTAAGATGGACAGAAAGTTGATCAAAAGCACCACAAAACGAATAAAATTCACTGCCTTTCAATATGAAATAAGGTAAATAAAAATAGTACTAACTACACTAAGTGCTTCACAAAGAATATTTAACTCTAATAACTACTGAACACAGGAACTACTATTATACCTATTTTGCAACTAAGGAGAGTGAGGTGAAGTACAAATAGCACTGGTATTAACTTCTAGTAGTAACAATTCCAGAGTCCATTCTTTCAGATATTACACTGCTTTCTTGTCCTATATCTAAAAAGTACTAGGTACTCAACAAATATTGGTTGCAGTAATCAATAGATAACCCCCAAATTTAAGTCTATTTGGCATCAGTAAAGAAAAATCATTTCTAAGCAGAGGAATTCACTCATAATATATAAAAATTACTGGCCATAAAAGGGTATTCAGGTTATCTGCCATTTTAGTTTAACCCACAGAAAAGGATTTCCTTAGAATCCATAGCATACCTGCTTTGATTCAACACAACTGCAGTTTGGTTTTGAATGAGTCAACACACCACCAGTTAACCTCAGAACTCTGGGAGGCTGAGGCAAAAGGATTTCAAGTTCAAGCCCCGCCTGGGAAACTTAGTGAGACCCTGTCTCAACATAAAGTATTAGAAAAAGTGCTGGCAATGTAGCTGTTACGGTTTGTGTCTAGGTGTCCCCCCCAAAGTCTCATGCTGTCTTGGGGTGGCTTCTGGAGTTTGTGATTGATTACTGTGGGTATGGTTGCTGCACCTGCCCTGGGGCAGGTAATTTGCATTACAATGTAAGGTGGGAAGAGAAGCTAGCTGCTTGAGCTGCTGCTACCCCTCCCTTGCACTCTTACTCTTTGCCACCACCAGGAAAGGTTGCTTTTTGCTCTGTGCTGCTCTGTGTTGGACCCAGCTGAGTGTGGACTGAAACCTCCAGTAACTGTGAGCTAAATAAACCTTTCCTTCCTTCATTTTGAGTGTCGGGTATTTGTTCCAGCAATGAGAGAAGAGTAACTGAGATAGTAGCTCAGTGCAAAAGCCCTGGGTTGAATCCCTAGAACTGGGAAGAAAAAGGCACTACTTCTCACAATATAGAACTGCAAATTCTAGAGGCAGAACCTAATGACAAGTAAGCTAGCAGTTAGCACGCTGCAATTTATAGCCAGGCTGTGCTTCTATTCTGGCTGTGCGACTTCACATGAGGTACATTAACAGTCAATGTATGTTTTCTACACGTTTCATCACTTTGAGCATTTCAGTACAGTTAAGCAAAAGGCAGGTTTTCTAGTTTGACTTTCTCAAGCAATGATGACAGTCTTTTCTCTAAGAGAAGATATTCTGACCAGGGGACCTACCCTTAAAAGAGTAAGAGAAAGCTGGAGATGTGGATCACTGCTTTTTGCCTAGCAAGAAAGAACTTGAGTAGCATGCATGAAACCAACCAATCCCTGTTGAAACTGGGCCAAGAACTACAGTAATGAAGTATAAGAAGGTATGATCTAATGTTTCTCAGCATTGTTCTATGAACTGAACATATGGCTGTGTACTTGCATCATTTGTAAGGGAAGAATAAATTATAAATCAAGGCCTCTTAAAGCCTACATGTGCTGAATGTCTACTGCTAACAGTAAAGAGCACAGAGTACACTGGTACATTACGAGAAGTAGATGCTCCGTCCATTCTCACACACCACTAGGACGGTGGAAATTACGCAGTACCTGTGTTGAAATCCAGCTTGGTCATCTGTAGAGCATAAGCTTCACAATCTTTCTTACTAAAACTGAAAATAATTACAGGCTGAAAATTTCTTTCCATAATCATCTTTACAATCTTGAACACATTTGATGGTCCTGTAAAAAAGATCAGATTAGCTCTACACGAAATGAAACTCAAATGGAAGACAAGCCTAATTGCAGCTAAAAGTATAAAACTTGTAAAATATAGTATAAAATCTTTATTGTTCTGGGTTAGACAATGCATTCTTGGCTATTATACCAAAAGGTGAAGCAACACAGGGGGAAAAATGTAAAATTAGATATAATCAAAGTGAAAAACTTCTGTGCCTTAACAGACCTATCAGTAAAGTAAAACACAGAGAATGGAAAAAAATATTGCAAATCATCTATCTGATAAAGGTCAAGTAATATAAAAAGAACTTTTCAACTCAACAAAAAAATCAAATTTACAAATAAACAAAAGGATTAAAACAAATCCTACTCCAAATATATACAAATGGCCACAGAACACATAAAAAGATGCTTACTGTCACTGGCTACAAGGGAAATCTGAATCAGAACTACAAGCATTACTTCATGCACACTATAAATCAACTGACACACAATAATAAGTACTGTCAAAGACCTGGAAAAATGGAACCCTCTCATATGTTCCAGAAAGGAATGTAAAATGACACTTGCCTAGCACACATGAAACTCACAATTTGGTAATATTCATAAAGTAAGAAAGACTTTCCATATGACTCAACAATTTCACTCCTAGATTCATTCATACACATGAAAAAGAGAACTCAGGTATTCCTACAAAAACCTGTACTACATGCAAGAATATATACAGCAGCATTATTTAGAAGTCAACAACCAAATGTCCTTTTACTGGTGAATGAAAATATAAAATGTGGCATATCTACATAATGGAATACTATTTGAGTATAAAAACCAATTAATCATGGTGTAACAGAGATGAACCTTAAAATCGTTATATTAAGGTAAAAAAAAAATCAATCACAAATGATTATTTTTATATGAAATATCCAGAAAAGGCAAATCCATAGCCAAAAGGTAGGTAAGTGACTGCCCAAGGTCAGGGTGAGTAAGGAAGGGGATGTGAACAACCACAGATAGAGATGGGCTTCTCCTGGGGCGAGGGGCTTGCAAAAATGTCTTGGAATTAGAGAGTGGTGATGGCTACACGTCTTTATGAATACATTAAAAACTACCAAGTTGTATATTTTAAAGCAGTGAACTTGACCAGGGAGATAGCTCAGTAGAATAAGCGCTTGCCCACCAAGTGCAAGGGCCTGAGTTCAAGCCCCGGTTCCACCAAAAACAAAACAAAACAAAAACCCTCAGTGAACTTTATGGCATGTGAATTGTATCAGAATAAAAAAAGTTAATTATGGTGATATTTACTTAACTATGTGAATATATTAAAAATCACTGAATACAGGTGAATTATATATTGTAAATTTTATCTAAATTGATACCATGTAAGAAAGAGATCAACGTTTATCCATTCTACTTTGTCACATTCCATTAGATCTTTAGCTTCACGAAAAAAACACTAAAGACCAAATGCCATAATAATTTGAAAATACAATTTACAAGTAAAACAATCTATAAAGAAAGTTCCAATTACCTTTGGTTCCTCCTTTCCGTCCCTTCTGGTCCCCTTTTGCCAAATCTCCTGCATCTCGAAGCACTTGCATGGCAGTATTAAAATTATCTTCTCTGAAGTCACCCTGGAATCACAGACTTTTTTCCCCCTCTGTTTCTTCATGAATGTTTAATCACAACTCAAACATTTCTCATGCCTCAAAATTACAAAGCTTTCTCAAATAATAAAAAAAAATTAATAGAATAACAGGAGTCAGGCGCCAGGGAGATAGCTCAGTAGAGTGCCTGCGTGACAAATGCAAAGTCCTGAGCTTATTTCCCAGCTACAACCAAAAAAAAAATCATAAAATAGCAGAAGTCACTAAAACAGTTTAAAAAATAATAGTGCTGAGGTAATAAAATGTGATATGGAGAAATGAAACTGGGAATGTAAAACATAAGACAGACATCTACCAAACACATCTGGAGCCTTGGTTC
Source organism: Octodon degus (assembly GCF_000260255.1). Taxonomy (NCBI): domain Eukaryota; kingdom Metazoa; phylum Chordata; class Mammalia; order Rodentia; family Octodontidae; genus Octodon; species Octodon degus. The sequence continues at coordinate 38,272,147 of NW_004524577.1, forward strand.
TCCAGTGTTTTAAATATTGGACAAGCAAATTCATGCATAAGAAAAACCACAAGTCTCAAATATAATTTTTAGGAGGGCTGGCCAAATAGCTCAGTGGATTAAAGCACCTTCAAGCAGGCTCATGGGCCAGGGTTTGATCCCCAGGCCTGATGTGCCGACCCCACCCCCAGGGCACCCTGAGACAGTGATTGAGACTGCGCGTGCTGGTGTGCACCTATAATCCCAGCACTTGGGAGGCTGAAAATAGGAGGATCACTATGAGTCCAATCTACATAGTGAGACTCTGAACACCCTGTAGACCCTTCCCTAAAATACAGAAAATATAAATAAATAAATAAATAAATAAAATATAATTGTTCTTTATTCATTTCCATGAGCTGGGATCTCGCTATGATGCAAGGGTAGCTGCAAACTCCTCGAAACCAGTAATCCTCCTACCCTGGCCTCTTAGGTAGCTGGACCCACAGGTGTGTGCCACCATGCCCAGGATCAAATATAATTTTTGAAATATGAATATATTCCAAATAAGTCAATTTTTGACTATAAAATTACTTTAGACGAAAGAGTACCTTCCTGAGTCATTTCCAACTCAAAATTAATAAAATTAAAATATAAATAATAAAGTATGATATTATAGATGGAAAAAGTATGTTATAGATGGAAGAGTGGCAATTAGTAGACAATAGTTTCTTACATTTTCATCAACCACAAGGTGAAGGCCATCTCCCCCTGCTGGGAAAATGTAGTGCTGCAGCGGAGTGGGTCGATAATCTGTGTAAATTACATGACAAGGCTGTAAAAAGAAAGAAAATTTTATGTCTGCAAAATAAAATTTTATATTTGAGGTACCCAAGAGACCTTGAGAAAATAAAATGATTAAAACAATGAAAAAGAAAATATTTTAAAAACCGTTTTTAAACTAGGAAAAGTACAATTAGGCGTATCAGATCATATTATCAACTTTGAAGTTCTGAGTTCTGTACATGAAGCCAAATACATGATCTAAACTTGAATGATCTATTACCTAGATAAGGCATCCTGTAAATACAGACAATGCCTCTGTTTTTATAAAGAGCTTTATGGCCAGGGAGATGGCTCAGTAGGATAAGCGCTTGACTGGCAAACGCAAGGATCTGAGTTCAATCCCCGGTTCTGCTAAATAAATAAATAAATAAATAAATAAATAAATAAAATGTCTGGGGGCCTGGCCTTAGCTCAGTTGTTTAAGTGGCTGCTTCCACAAAGCGTCAGGTTCCAGTTGCTGTAGTTCAATCCCCACAACACTTCAGCCAGCCATAACACCCCTGAGGGCATTCGGAGCAAAAAAAAAAACAAAAAAAAAAAACCTTATAAAGAGCTTTATGGTAATAAAAGGATTTCTAAGGTAAAATGAACTTTTGCCACAGAGGATTTTCAACTATATTGAAGTAGCAGGTTATTCTATCTCTTCTAGCAAATGAGTTTCTAGCCTACAAAACAACATGGGGAATGTTACAAAACCATTCCTATAGAGTTCATATTGTTTATCACAAAATTAAGTTTATGAGGACATCTGGGTAAAGGAAAAGACAATGGCATAAAAATAAAACCAATAAAAAATTTAGCACATGTAAATAAATGCTTGTCACAGTAAACAGATGCTTGCTACACAGTCCGATACCAAACTCCATTACTAAAGCAAAACAGAGTCAGCAAAAATCTGTTTCTAAGGAAAAAAAACATCACATCAAGCCAAATACTCAAGCAATGACTAGCTTTTCCTGGTACTAAGGCCTAGAAAAGACTGTACTGGACTCATGGCTCACTGACACAGTGATACAGTAATTTCTAAAGCTAGCAGATCACTTCTGAAAATCAGATTTGCAAGGCCCTCCATACTCCCACAAACTTAAACGTACTGGTTTTGAGATGGGTCTCAGAAATTAGCATTTCTAAAAATAACTTGATTTTGATAAGCTGACTGATATCAACAGTAGTTCCATATTAAAATGTCTTCTGTATTCTGAATAGCACTATGAAAAAAGTACAGGAAGGCAAACATAAAATTTTTGAACAATGAAGTCATTAAAATAGAGAACAAAAATACCTGTTTATGTAAATGACAAATCCACTCAGCAAACTGTCGGGCATTTGGAATGGTAGCCGAAAGAAAGACATAGTGGACATTATCAGGAAGCAAAATAATCGTTTCCTCCCATACCACACCACGCTCTGAAAAAAATAAATACACCTTGAAATTCTCTGCCATTTCAGAGGCAATACCTTTCTCTTACGTTTAGTAATTAAGACCTGCTGGTGGTGGTGCCTGCCTATCTAGCACTCAGGAGGCTCAGGCAGGAGGACCACGGCAAGTTCAAGGACAGCCTAGGCTACATAGTTAGTTCAAGGCAAGTCTGAACTACAAAGCAAGATCCTGTCTCAAAAACTACAAAAGTTAGGGCTGGGGACATAGCTCAGTGGTCTGACAAGCGCAAGGACCAAAGTCACTACCCAGTACTGCATGCCATGCCAGCCCCAGAACTCTAGGCATGCCTTGCTGGCCACTGAAATGAGGAGTGGTGCATGCCTATAATCCCAGTGCTGGGGAGGCTGAGACAGGACAATCACTACAAGTTCAAGCTGCAGAGTGAGACCCTGTACCAAATAAATAAATAGAAATGCAAAATTTATAAAATTTAATAATTAAATATGCAGACAACTTTACAAGCATATTTTTAGCCACAAAACCAGAAACTGTAGTCTTCATCATGAATCTAGTTAGTACACTAAACCACCATAAATATAATTTACTCTAAAACAACCTTCAGGGGCCAGCCAGATAGCTCAGTGGAATAAAGCGCCTGCTTCGGCCTGCCTGCGTTTGATTCTGGGTGTGCTGTGCTGACCTCGCCCCTGGGGGGCACTGAGATTGCAACTGAGACTGAGTGTGGTGGTGCGCTCCTGTAATCCCAGCACTTGGGAGGCTGAAAACTGGAAGATCACTATGAATCTGATCTATGTAGTGAGACCATGTATTCCCTGTAGAACCTATACCAAATGTATAAAAAATAAATAAATAAAACAACCCGCAGGGCTAGAGATGTGGCTCAGTATCAGGAGCATTTGCCTTGCGTGCATAAGGTTCAATCTGTAGCACCACATATATAAACAAAAACAAAACCTGCAAAGCGTAGGTTCATGATGCGTGTCAGCCCATGCCTGTAATCCCGGTACTTCGGAGGCTGGGGCAGGAGGATTGCTGCAAGTTCAAGACCAGCATGAGCTACCAAGTGAGCTCAAAGCCATGAACTGCATGGGGAGACCTTGTCTCAAAAAAAAAAAAAAGACAGCAGATTCAAACTGAATCTCTTTCTTTCTTTCTTTCTTTCTTTCTTTCTTTCTTTCTTTCTTTTT